>NC_056745.1:196962526-196970026 GCF_019279795.1 Protopterus annectens
GCCATTCACACCATTAAAATTCAGAATGGTAAGTAATTTGCAAACATAATGCAGCAAACTTCTAGAATAATTAAGCACTAAGACCTGGAATGTAACAAGAACACATTTCTAAAACAAGAAAGATACATGTGGTTTACAAATGTGACATAATACTTATTTGTTCATTAAGATATTGAAATACTTCATCCCACATATTTTACATATGTAAAAAGTCGGTAATACCTAAAATGTTTGTTTGTCTTTTAGGCTTTTCCCGCCACAGTGGAACTCCGGTCCGCTAATGATTGGCAGTAGATTTTTATGGTGCAGAGTTGCCAGCCCGACGCCCAACCTTCAACGAAGGCATGCCCATTCACGCATGTCTTTTGAACGCCACTCGACCATGGGGAGGACATGCAGACTCCACACAGAAGGCACTCCAGCCGAGAATCGAACAGGAGAACCTCTTGCTGGGAGGCAAAAACGCTACCGCTACACCACCGCGGCATACAAATACCTAAACTGATGAATCTAAAGAAAAAAAAAATAGTAAAATATAATGAGATTGGCTAAAAAAAAGTACTAAACAGAAACAAAACCACTAAGTGAATTAAAAATACAAAAACAAAAAAAATTAAAAAGATGAAAAGAAAATTTAGGGTCTTCCTAAAGTAACTGCATAAAGTAGCTGATTCCAAAGAAAAGAAGTAAGATAGGCAATGGACAATTTTCCAGATGTCTTAGGTCCACAGAATTCCTAGTAGCCCTCACCATAATAATCAAAGGGAATTGGACACCAGCAGATATTTTAAATAAGCAAGGAGCCAAGTTGTGTGGGGTTTCAAAAGTAAGGATAAGAATTTTAAAATCCAACTTTAGTAGCAACCAGTGCAAACTCAACAGTAAAGCTGTAATGCAACATAACTGAGATGCCCCACTAAACAGCCTTTCTGTGAAGTTCTTCACTTACACATCAGTGCTAAGATCTCATGCATGAGCCCAAGGTAAAAGGTAATGTCACAATTTAGACAGCAAAGCCAGAGCCACTGTTGTATAGCAGTAAGCAGAGACTGTGACCCTGGTGGCCTAAATTCAAGTACTCACTCAGGCGCGTGCTGGAGCTGGCAGGAGGAACATGGCAGGATGATGAGGCACTGCCAGCTTGCCTCCCTTAGGGTAGGATGTGGGGAGTGTGTCTTGGGTGCACTGGCCCATGTCAGAGTCACTCGTGGAAGCCTAAGGCCATATGGGAATGCTGGGTCCTAGCAGCAGAGAAGTCTTAGGGGTGGGAGGGTTATGTCATCTGAAGAAGTGATACGCACTTACTGATGCCCATACATGTTACTGGTGATGCATTGTGGTGTTATGACTAAAAATAAGAAAAACCCTAATGGGTGCCTACATGATGGGCTCTCCTGGCAGGCTCTTACCTCCGGTGAAGGTGTAAAGAATGTGTCAACAGGCTAAGAGGGGACTCATAGTTGGCAGGCAGTGGAGAAGAAGTAGTGACAAAAAAGAAAGAAAACTTCAAGCAAGATGACACTAGAGCAGAGATCATCATTGTAAGAATCAGTGATGGAATAAGGTTCTGGATCAGGGCAAAATAATTTAGGAGAAAATTTGATGTCTAGACAAAAGCTGCCAGCTGGTTCTTTTGTGAGTGTATCATCAACAATCACTCACAGATCTTGGACATGTAAGACAAATGCTAGTCTATTTCCTCCATAAATAATAAGGAAGGAAAGGCGTGGAAATGCCACAGATAAATGATAGCGTGGACTAGCACTGCCTCAGTCTTTTAACCATTCCTTTAAGGATGGTGATTAGGTAATTTTGCAATATAAGAAGATCTTACACAGTCTCTTGAGTAAAGCAAGAATAAAAGGGACAATCAAGAAGGCAGGGTTGACAATGAATCCCTGTCCTTTTTCAGACCACCCTTAGGGGCAGGGTTGATAATGAATCCCTGTCCTTTTTCAGACCACCCTTAGGGGCAGCATAAACACCATGAAAAAGGGAGCAAAATTCAAGCTGTGGAGCATCTCACATTTCATTTGGTGACTCCAGAAGGAATTAATTCTATAACCACATATTGCATGTGGCCTAAAAGGTATGTGTCAAACAATCAACAATGGTTTTGGAAAAAAAAAGACAATAAAATGTTAGATGTTTTATCAATATACTATGGTATCTATGGTACAAAAAGGTGCCAAATGGTCAGGAAGGACCAGAATGGAATATAAAATTTGATTTTGAGCCATCATAAGCTCAGTTGCAACCTAAATATGGCCTTTCTCAGGGCTGTGCTTTGATCTGAATTCAGACTAATATGGATCACACAGGTCAAGACATGATAACGTATCTGTGCATGTACTACTTTCTCAGTAACCTTAGCTATGCAAGGACAGTTACAGACTGGGCAATAAATTCCCATTATGTTTAAATCCAAAAATAATGTATTGTACACAGTGATAATCAAGGCCTCTTTTAATAAGGTTGGGGGAAAAGCAATTTCAGTAAGGGGCAGACAATTTGAAAATAACTTATCCTCATGAAACCAGATAAGATTTCACTAGTCTCACTAGACCAGAGTCCAGTCTGCAGTAAGTAGAGTACAGTGATAAAACCACATTCATAATATCATCAAAGCTGATAAATCAAAATTCAGGCCAGCACAAGTCCAGGACACTTCCACCAATCACACCACAGTTAGACTGCTTCATCTTAGCAACTTTACCTTTAAAAAGATGCACATGATCCAACAGAAATCAATATACCCTCATGCACTGGTCTTGCACATGATCCATTACAGAAATCAATATACCCTCATGCAGTGGTCTTGCACATGATCCATTACAAAAAATCAATATACCCTCATGCAGTGGTCTTGCACATGATCCATTACAGAAATCAATATACCCTCATGCAGTGGTCTTGCACATGATCCATTACAGAAATCAATATACCCTCATGCAGTGGTCTTGCACATGATCCATTACAGAAATCAATATACCCTCATGCAGTGGACTTGCACATGATCCATTACAGAAATCAATATAACCTCATGCAGTGGTCTTGCACATGATCCATTACAGAAATCAATATACCCTCATGCAGTGGTCTTGCACATGATCCATTACAGCAATCAATATAACCTCATGCAGTGGACTTGCACATGATCCTTTACAGAAATCAATATACCCTCATACAGTGGTCTTGCACATGATCCATTACAGAAATCAATATACCCTCATGCAGTGGTCTTGCACATAATCCATTACAGAAATCAATATACCCTCATGCAGTGGTCTTGCACATGATCCAACAGAAATCACTATACCCCCTTGCAGTGGTCTTGTACATGATCCATTACAGAAATCACTATACCTTCATGCAGTGGTCTTGCACATGATCCATTACGGAAATCAATATACCCTCAAGCAGTGGTCTTGTACATGATCCAACAGAAATCACTTTACCTTTGTCAAATCTCTAAAATGAATCAGCTTAGTATCAGGTTCCAATACCAGTTGTAGCCCCTGTTTCAAGTGGACCAGGGAACTGGCTTCACCACCACATCCTTAGCCTTCAGTCCAAGTTAGAACACCAAGTTCGAGTGTCCAGATTTATGGGTGGCAAGGTTAATCACCTGAGTAAGGCTGAAACTCTCTATATAACTGAGAAATTCCTAGCTAGTCTGACCCAAGCACAGGAGTCTCCTGTATCAACCACCTCAGTAACTTATACACTATATCAATGAGAATGTCCAGAAACCTTTGTAGAAATGTTCTTTGGTTTCTAGGTGGATGACATACACGAAGAAATCTACACTACAGTCCTTCTCCAAGGATGTAGCAAAGAAGTTGCTGCTCCCAGCATTCATCTGCGGCAGTTTAGATCTGAACAACAAAAAACACACATGTAGCTATATCAATATTAATTCCCCTAGGACAGTGAATGGCAGAGATATCTGGGGGTGCAAACAGTGCTAAATGTGGGCATGGGCTGTCACCTAGCCAGATCACCATGATAACCACCAGAAAAGATCTAAGACAATGCCTGGCTTGTTTCAGACCACATAGTCCTGGGGAGCATGTCTTGTTTAATGATCGTAGATGGAAATCCAATTCCCAAGGTAGCACAAGTAAGTAGGGGTCCCATATTCAAATGGTGATCTACCTATAGTTAGAAACTGGTAATCCTAAACCCTTAACAGTCTTATAGGTTAAGGTGTGTAACAAAAGAAAATGTCCCACCTGCAGCCATATAATTCTTGGTGACGTCTAGCCTCCTATGTGGTCAGCCAAGAGAAAATCAAATAGGGAGAGAGCAAAAGAAAAGTTCCAAGTATAGGACCGTGTCTTCTTAAAAATATTCTGTAGAAAGCAGTAACAGTATACCAAAAATTACTGTATACATTGAAAATTAAGATGGTCTAAAATAACTGTTACAGTCTAAAGTAGTTAGTGCAGTGATAAAAATCTCACTAGCTACAACTTCCAGCTTAAAGCAAGCAGAGTACTGAATATAATAAAGAAGTCAGATATCATATCACAAACAAAAGCCTTGATGAACAGGCAATGACCACATCAAGGAACAAGTAGTGGAAAAATTAAGACCTAGCAAACCACTGTATATAGAGCCCAGTGATAGTGAACAGTCAGATGTCCCAGGAAGAGCAGATCAATATTAAAATGATGGCATAATATGATCTTAGGAACCAGGTTAGGAAGACAGGAACTAGGCAAGCAATCACATGAACCATACGAGCTCTAGCCATATACACATTTAGGCAGACATACTTAAAAGTTCTTGTCACCCTTTATGAGTACTTAATAGTTCCAAACTCCCAAATCAAGAAAGGTCGCACATAATAACCCTGGTGTAAAGTTATGTCCACCCATCTAGTTATCAAGACTTTGACCTCTAGTGATAATGTATTCCAAAGGCTGGAAATATATTGAGTTACTCTCCCTCCAGTGACTACTGTTTATTTATTGATGTGACTGTAGGTCCCTAATACAGCTGTATGTATGTATAGTCACTGATTTTACAAGAAATAGTTCAAATAGGATTAGGTCTGTCATGACTTGAAAAGCGAGACACAGGTCATATCAGAGGAGGGGGAAGGTTACTGAGAATAACAAAAGTTGCACTAACCTTTCAGGATAGTTAGAGGATTTAAGGCCTTTAATTGTATTTTGAGTTAAAAACTGTTGAGGCTTTTCCATTTGATCATATGCTTGAATATGCAAGGAGTGATTAATTTAACCTCCACTGCCTAACTGTGTCATTTTGAGCAAGTCACTTAAGCAGACACCATTCCCAGAATAAGTCTGAAAAACATCCATGGAGATCAGAGCTCTACCCCTGAAAACAAATGCAAATAAAATAAAATAAAACATAAGATCAAGTATAAATAAGTAGCTCTGTGATAAACATGCGACAATCTGATCTGTAGCAGTAGCAGTACTATAGAAAACAAGCGAAAATTATCTTTATTACTATGTCATCTTGCATATTCTTCAGTGTGAAAGCAATACAGATGTTTTTACCCACACAGAAGAGTAGTTTAATATGA
This sequence comes from Protopterus annectens, assembly GCF_019279795.1. Lineage (NCBI taxonomy): Eukaryota > Metazoa > Chordata > Ceratodontiformes > Protopteridae > Protopterus > Protopterus annectens. Next base: position 196,968,087 of record NC_056745.1, read on the forward strand.
ACACCCTAAGGTGTCATCACCGAAAAGGCTCTTTAATGTGAGCCTTAAGAGCTACAGAAGACCTCTGGAGAAACAGATAAATACTTCACTGCAGGCAACATCCAGATGTGATAAAAAAGAGGTTCCAAAAACACATCGTGCCAACACTCTGTAACATTTAACTGTAAGATTTAGTGGCAAAGCCTGAAGACAGGAGCTAGTGTCTCCAAGGGAATCTGGCAATACAGCAATTCCTTTGCATTATGTTTGTCAATGGCAATACAGCCCATAAACTGTAAATGCCAGTAGAGAGAACAGGATTATTTCTCTGCTTTAGATTTTAGTACAGAGCTCCATACCCATAAAAAAAGGTTTAACAGCTCCCTGTTGGCTTTTTGGTCTTCCTTTGGTCCACAACATTGGTCTACATGGTACAACCCAAACATCGCAATCAAGCCAGTCTCACAAGACAGTTCTGCTGAAAACCAAGATCTGAGTGAAGGTTGCCACAACAATGGAGCAGTTTCAAAAGCAGACAGCCTCCAACAACCTCCTTCAAACTCCCCTCATCCTATGGTAAAAACATCCTAGATGGCACAGTCTGATGTCACAAACAAGGCATCAAAGACAGTCTAGTAAAACAAGTCCAGCAAGTCTAAAATCTGGGAGAAAACAATTGCAATGAGAGGCTAAAAAACCTTTCCGTTGAGCAGCATAAAAACAGAAAAAACTAGCACTTGCTTTCCCCGTTTTTATCATGACATTCTAAGCATTTTGCCAGTTTTGTGGCAGCATCACTTAACATTCAAAATACAGCAGTGCTCTCATCAAAACAGAAAAGGATGAAACAAACTGACGTAATATACATTTCAGAATACGTCAGGAGAATTTGCAGAGAAGACTAGAACAGCTGCAGAGGGGATACACATGTTCAAACTGTGGTGCTTACTGTCAATGTGATTCTAACACATATGTTCAAATAAAGCTTCAAATGGCAAACTTTAGAGTAAACCTGAAAATGTACACGTCAGTGAGATGTACAGTTTTAGAACATATCGGTATGGCCTAACAAAAATCATTTCATTGAATCCTGTCTATCAAGACTGGAAGATCAAATGGTCATGAAGTTAAAGGGGTTTTAATGCACTCCAGTGCTTTGCAGTTTCAGAGTTATTTATACTATTTAGGGGGTTGCAGCAAGTGCAGCCCCCTGCATGGGGGGGGGGGGGGCTTTGCCATCACATAAGAAATCTTTGATCCACAGCCCTTTCATTTTTCCAGTTTCAGCAAATGGGCGTTAATGAGTCCATCTTTGATAGACAAGCTCATATCCTTTCAGGATGCAAAACTGAAAAAAACAGGATCATTCTGTTCAGTAAACCATCACTGTTTGCATTGATCACTGAAGCCCAAATTAACCTGGGAAATGATCAATAAATGTATCTGTTATTAATGAATTAAATATAAATTAATTAAACTATTATTATTCAACAAGGTATAACTATATAAGTGTGTATTGGTTACATTTACATAACTCACCACTCTAAAATACATTTCAGACTATTTCCTTCTTAGTAGAGAATATTTTGATATATTTAAAATATGTTGTGACATTATAAATTAAATATAAATGCATATAATTACATTCAAACATGTTGACAGCATGCTTAGAATACTATTTCAGAAAGTGATTATCCTGTTAAGTGTGTGTTTTAATTTCACAAAAGAAACACTTTCAGACACTTCATCACCACACACATATATTACTTTCAGTTTCTTTCTTTGCTACATGCTTTAGGTAACCTCTGAGCTCAGCTGTGCATTTGCAAACATTCCATTTCTAATTGCCGAGACACAAAAGACATTATGAAAATAGTAATTCCAAGGCAGAACAGTAAATAAGATACTTTACCATTACAGAATGAAGATACGAGGAAAAAATATACAAAAGAAAGTAAAGC
>NC_056745.1:196980026-197005026 GCF_019279795.1 Protopterus annectens
GGAGTTTTGAGAGTTATTATCTAAGAATTGGGCTTTTTACCAGTTAAGTTTGTTCTGTCTGTATCCTGTGTTACTGTTACATCTTTTATAGTATAATATAAGTGTATATAGTATAAGTTTACTTCCTATTATGAGTATTTGTTTGTATTTGAAAAATTTTTTTTTTTTTCTACCTATATTTTTACTAATATTATGCCTAACGCGTGATAATTGTTGTGTATTTACTGTGTAATGGCTTTTCTCCCCCGGCTCTACACTAACGGATATTGTGTCCAGTTGGACTAGCCCGGTCAACAAATGTAAAATAAAAAATAAATAAATAAATATAGAAGGTTTTTCTAACCACTTTGGCAATGTGATTGTCAAAGGAGAGGTTACTATCTACTTGGGTCCCCAGATCCCTAATTACTTCTTCCATACTTAATGGGTTACCTCCTATGTGGTAGTTTGTGGGCACTTTGTTTTTCCCGAAGGGGATAACTATGCACTTTTCGGCATTTAGCTTGAGGCCATGGTTCTGACACCAGGTATCTGTCTCCGTGAGACCCTTCTGGAGGATGCTTGTGTCAGTCGGAGAGTCAATTATGGCTCCCAGTTTGCAATCATCTGCGAACTTGGTCAGCCACAGTCCTCCCATGCTTGCCTGTACCTCAGAGAAGTATATACTGAACAAGAGTGGTCCCAGAACTGAGCCCTATGGGACGCCACTTATAACCGGTTTAGAGTCGGACATGGCACCCGCAACTCTGACCATGTCAGTTCTATTCTTGAGCCAGTTTGCAACCCATCTTGTGACATATGGGTTGATATTTAAGCTGGTAAGCTTATTTATGATGCCAGAGTGGGGTATTGTGTCGAAGGTCTTTGTGAGGTCCAGGTAGGCTGTGTGGACTACCTTTCCCTCATCTATGGCTTTGGTAGCTGTTTCAAAGAAGTCAACTAGGTTTAAGAGGCAAGATCTGCCTTTAACAAAGCCGAATTGGGTAGGGTCCAGTGTCTGGAGTTTCTCAATGTCTTTGTTTATGAGATCCATGATGATGCGCTCCATAGCCTTGCAGACCAGGCTAGTCAGGCTTATAGGGTGATAGTTCCCGGGATCCATTGTGGTGCCACCTTTGTGGAGCGGGATTACTGTTGCTGTATGCCATTCTTTGAGTACATAACCTGTGGTAAGGCTGAGTTGGAACAGTGAGTTTATGTGAGGGTTTAGTTCTTTTTGGAGCTCGTGTAAGATGCAGCCCGGGATACCATCCGGTCCCATTGATGCTGTGTTTTTTACTTTGGAAAGGGCTGTTTTCACCTGTGTTTCTGTGATGTCTGGGGGACTGCATTCTTCTGGGATAGAGACTGGCCCTTTTGGGGGAGAAGGGGGGGGTTAAAGTTTGCACTAAACCTGTCCGCCAGGATGTTGGCAATGTCAGTGGGTTCAGTGTATTTTGTGCCATTTTGCACCACCTCAGAGCAGATCTGAGAGTTGCCACCCAGATTCTTGATGTAGCTAAAGAACGCCTTGCAATTATCTTTAGAGTCTTTGGTGATTTTTCTTTCGAAGCTAGCCTTTGATGATTTTATGAGGGAGTGAAGTTTCTTGCTAATACTGATCAGGGATGCCTTCCCTTTTTGGGATTTTGCCCTATCGTAATAGTTTCCTCCTTCTGTTGTATAGCTTATTTATGGCCGGGGTCCACCCGACTCGTCTCCTGTTTTTGGAGGAGTGAGTCTTGGTTTTACTTGGGATGGCACGATCCATGCATTCCTGTAGGTGCTCACAGAGTGCATTTGTAAAGGATTCTGAGGTTTGGGGAGCATTTTCCATTTGCCCGGGGGCTTTGAAACTTTCCACCTCGGTCATGAGAAGTGTGAAGTTTGCTTTTGAGAGATTTTTCACAGTGGTTTCCTTGGCTGGGGGTGGGATCAGGATGTGGATGTCCGTTGTGATTAGTTTATGGTCTGATCTTACCAATGAGGGGTTTACCTCTGGTGTGGAACATTGAGCCCCCATGTTGGTGATGACCAGGTCCAATATGTTCTCACCTCTTGTGGGAGTGGTGACCAGTTGTTCCATGGCATTTGAGTTTATAAACTCCAGGAACCATTGGCCAAAAGAGTTGGAACTTGAGTCATTTTCCCAGTCAATGTTTGGGTAGTTGAAATCCCCCAATATCATGGTGTTTGGTGATATCTTCATATTCTCCAATGTTCTCAGGAATGCCGAGTGGGGGTCCTGAGACAAGGTGGGTGATCTGTAGCAGGCTACAAACTGAAAAGCAGTTTTGCCCACTGTTAGTTGCACATAGATGGTCTCCGATGCCTCGTGCAGTGCCACTAACCTGGAGATGTGGTCATCCTTGATGAAGATGGATACTCCCCCGCCTTTAGTACTTCGGTCCGAGTTCTGAGGCCAAAAAGTATGGTATGAGTTGAATCCTGGTAGTGCTGGGGTGCTCTCTGGAGCCTTGAACCAGGTTTCTGTTACTGCACAGATATCGATTATCTCCATACTGAGGAGTGCATCTTGAGGTTTAGACTTCTGGTGTTGAGTAGCATTACCCTTAGTTTTTTGTTTCTGGTATTGTCTATGGAGGTGGGTTTGTCTTTTGAGCCTTGCCTAAAAACGGCACTATGGGGGTGGCAAGAGCCTTAGCCAGTATTTGAAGCTTAGCCAATTGTTAAAATTGATCATTTTGTCTTTATACTGTGGCATCATTCTTGGTGAGGGCAAGATGCTACTCAGGGACAGGGTCATACCGGCCTGGGCTACATGATCAGAGAGCTCCTCTATGTCTCTTTTCATGTAGTCCAGGGAGGTACATCTCAGTTCATTCACACCAACATGGAAAATGACAGAGTCATATTTGTACCTGCTGTGGAGTGACCTGAGCGCTTGTGTTATGTGGCGGATCCTGGCACCCGACAGTCAGCTTACAGTGACGTTCTCCTTGTTCAGTCTGGTGAGCGGAACATCAGTGTGCCTGACAATAGAGTCTCCTATTACTAGTGTATTAGGTGTGTTATTTAGCCTTAAGGACTGCGACTGTGTGGCACACTGACTTTGTGAAGTATGTGATACGTGAGAGTTGTTGAGGGGTAGCGGCTGCTTGGATGTCTGCTTTGGAGGTCTCTGCTGCTTTGGCAGGTTTTTATTTAGAGCCTCAGAGTATGTTTTTGGGAGTTTATGTGTCTTGTTTGCTGATACGATTGGTCTATGTGAGACTGGTTGTGTGGTGCGAGTGGTTTCCTTCTCCTCCTGACTGACTGTGCCAGTCTTGGGTTGAGAGAGCTCGGCCTCCAGTTTGACTGTATAGTTGCATCTCTCACATACATTTGAGTTTGTTGGAAGGAGGAGAGGGTTATCTGTGTACCTAAGGCAATTGTAACATTGCCTCAAGATTCCCAGATTCACCAGATGGACTGGTGAGTATACCTGAAACTGCATTTTGGACATGCATGGATAGTTTAAAGAACTGATTTATTGATTGTCCGGAATGGACAAATAGGGAGTCTTGTACTTCTGGATAGTATAAGGGGTGTAGTGCTATAGTTTGTTAGTGCTTACTGAGGAATTTGAGCAAGTGCTGGGCTGTAGAAGGAAGGTAGAGTGCTTACTTTGAGAGTTAGACTAGTTCTAAGGGAAAACTTGAAGAGCAGACTTTGTGGAGCCGGGAATAGTTTAAAACAGCTTAAACGGTGCTGCGCGACGTTGCGCGATGCTGCGTGGTTCGCAAAATCATGCAAAACCGCGCAAATGCGGGTTTTAAGGCAGGCAGCTTGAAAGAGATAGGAATTAGCCCAAAACAGCCAATAAGCTACTAGTTGCTGGGCTGAGACCACTCCTCCAGGGACAGATAGGCTGCTCAAAGCTCCCCACTCTCACTGGTGAACACAGAAGCTTCCTCCTATCCAAGTAAGGATATGGGCAACACAGGAACTTATACTACAGCCCAGAATTCAGCAAAACCAGAAATCTGGACTACTCTAGCTCAGAAAAGGAGGGAAATAAGGATATTGTTTTGTTTATATATATATATATATATATATATATATATATATATATATATATATATATATATATATATATGGGTCTACTTTACATGATCGACAGTTCAGAAAGTCGACTTTCATATGGCCGAGACCATATGATCGACTTTCAGAATGCCAACTATGTAAAGTAAACATAAACACACAACAAACATTTACCTTAAACTTTTAGCAGCCCCCTGCACCCCAAACCCCCCAACTTAAATATACCAACTCCGAGATTGCACTACAGTGCGGAAGTGGGAAATTTTCCCATTCCACACTGTGCGGAGATAGTGGTTCCCCATGGTCGGCATTTCAAAAGTCGATCATATGGTCTCGGCCATATGAAAGTCGACTTTATGAAAAGTCAACCATGTGAAGGGGACCCATAGATATATATATATATAATATAGATACAGATACGTATATATATATATATATATATATATATATATATATATATATATATATATATATATATATATTCACTATACAATCTTGAAATACTGAAATCTGGAATTTCAGTATTTCCAGACTGAATAGCCGAAAAACCACATACACGAAAACCCAAAATCAAGAATATTACAATTGCGACCATTCACACACACACACAAACCAGGACATAATCACACACACACTTATACACCTACCTAACTAAACAAACATAACAACACACACAAACACACTTAACCTACCTATAAGAAGGGAGACAAGCCCCAATGCACCCCCACATCCCCCCACTTATATATTCTAACTCCAAGGTCGCACTAAACACACAAACACACAAAAAACACCACCGCACACACTCACACACACTAAAATCCCTACCCATTATCCTCAAACACACAACACTTACCTGAAACCCCAGATAAATCCACAAATCGCACCACACGTCACAAAAGCGACACCATGATAGAGGTGGATTCGACATTTGCGGATTCAGCATAGTGTAGTTTCGGTTAACTGCACTTTCCACTATTCGGTCTCGACGTACTGAATTTCGACATTTCAGTACGTCGAGATGGTCTAGTGTATATATATATATATATATATATATATATATATATATATATATATACACACACACACACACACACATATATATATATATATATATATATATATATATGTGTGTGTGTGTATATATATATATATATATATATATATATATATATATATATATATATATATATATATATATATATATATATATGCATACACATATGGATATAGATACACACACACACACACACACACAAACAACACACATACAGACAATATCAACTAAATACTTTTAATGAGAAAAAGACTGACATAGACTGTTTTTGCTATTTTGCCCAACATTCTGCTCCCCATTTTGCATACGTTTTATTTGTAAACAGCTCATATGTTCAACATATTTTACTGAGGTAACACTGAACAGTATGAACTCATATAAGTAAAGTAAAAGCAAATAGAGGACTGAATACTGTATACTCTGTAAAAAATGTAAATTCTTTGACAGCTAGTGATTGTCAAATAATGGCAGACTCATTGTTCTGAAAACTCTGGGTATTTAACCAGACATTAATGACACAAACAAAAATATATAAATGTGAAGCACATAAAGAAGAAACCTTTTTTTCTCTCCTTATCCCCAACCCCCACCCAAGAATTATAGCTGCTCAGGGCTTGCAAAATAGCCCTTTCTACACAGTATCAGAAGTCACTGGGTTGCCTGTCATACTGAATAAAATTATCTTTTTCTGTTAGAAAGATTTGCAGACTGCAAAAAATGTCTTTCTGTGCAGACAGACACCTTTAAGTGCAATGAGAGTTGCAGGATTGCCCCTTCTGCACAGTATAGAAAGTCATCAGTTTGCCTGTCATACTGCATAAAATTATCATTTGGTCTGCAAAAATTCTTGTTTCGTGCAGGCAATAAATAGACTGACACCTTTGGGTGGCACTAGAGAAGCTGATAAAAACGTCTGTACCACTGAGCTTACAACCAGTGCGACTGCTAAATGAAAAGGGCACTTCATGTGCTAATGTAGTTCAGGCTTGTTGTTGTGTCTTTTGGCTTTTCCCGGTTAGGGGTCGCCACAGCGGAACTCCAGTCCGCTAATGATTGGCAGCATATTTTTACGTGCCGAGTTGCCGGCCCTGACGCACAACCTTCAACGAAGGTACGCCCATTCACGCATGTCTCCACACAGAAGACGCTTTAGCTGAGAATCGAACAGGCCAACGTCTTACTGTGAGGCGACAACGCTACCGCAGCACCACCACCACTGTGTAGTTCAGGCTTGTTAAAGTCACAATATTTAGAGAGATATGGCTTTTTCACCAATGAGCAGCTTGTCCTCCTTTGAAAAATGTAGCATTTAAGCGTACGGCTACTGTTCCTTTTAGTGCAGACTGACTCAAACTGACAATCCAACTGCTGATCTAGAAAAATATATTATCTCCTGTCAGTCATACATCCAACTATTTTCCTTCCCATACTGAACTCTGACAAGAGTGCCCCTTCACTCTTACTCTATTCTATCCATCTCTACAAGACATGTATAGCTGCTCACTGTTCTGCTATCTTTCTCAATAATTACATCAGTAACTATTACCTAGCAGATGGTTGATTAAACTGATTGTTTTCTGATACTCAGAAAAATGACTGGCATAGGACTATCTTGATCCGTTCCCCTACCCTAACCTCAGTTCCAAAAACCCCCATCTGCTCTACATTTACGTTATCCATCTCCACCCACTTAATCATATTTAACCAATCAACTTCAATTCTGTGCATTATTCTTACTTTCAGTTACAGTACCTAACAGTCACACTATCCAATCAGCTTCTCTAATTAACTCTAACCTTCCTCCTCCAAACTATACTCTCCATCTTTGCTTATTAAACCAATCTCTACCAGACTGAATTGTAAAGCTTAGTTCCACCTACAACTTAACATGCTTGCTTTTATCATTCTATTTTCTTACAACTGACTTTCCTAAAATGAACATGTTTGCATGACCACTACTATGCCAGCTTACATCCTATCAGTCACTCCTTTCAACCAGTTTTATTTCTCCCACAAGCACACATAATCCAGAAGAAAATTGCACCATAATAAATAAGTAACATTCAAAATAGCTATACTTCAATCATCACTTCCCAAAACTACTGAACCTAAGAGGTGACATCCATCCTAGTCAAGGCGCCAAGAAAGAACCACAAAACTCACTCACTGTACCGGAGTTATCCAGTTTCTCTACCTTTACCTCCTTTAATAAAGTACCTAGTTTATTGTTCTTAAACATAAATGCACAAAGCTTCCAGAACAAATTGGTTGGCCTACATGCATCTGTTGTCCTCTATTCACCTGGCTTTCTAACATAATTAAAACTTGTCTTAAATACGATATGAAAGATGAAGAAATCCTGCCCTCAGGTTACAATATCCTCAGGCGTGATAGAAGATATAAAAAGGGATGGTGTGTGGCCATCATATATAAAAGCGCCTTCAGCCTCATTCTTCATCCACTTATTCCCCCAAAATTTGGCAATTCTGAGTATTGATATCACTTTTAAAAACAAATAAGCATAAAAGAATGTGCACAGTGGCCTTATATATACCTCCAGGTAACAACATCCAAACAGCAGAAGATTTTCTGTGCTGGACAAATCACAACATCCCCCATGAAAACTATTATTCTGAGTGACCTTAATATTGACTGGCAACATATTAATGCTTACTTTTCTACAAACACTATAAATCTTTACAGTTTCACTCAGCTAATGATCTCCCCCAATAGATTCAATAAAAGGAGAAAGTACAGATGTGTATACTAAACATAAATGTAGATGTTCGAGTGTACTCACTGTTGCAGTCATCACATTTGGGTTATCCCTACCAGGGTAGCCCTCGGCCGGCCCAAATACCAGAGGCTTAGTATTTCTGTGTCGGTTGATGTCACTTGAGGACTGACGTCATGCTCGTCAGTGGTATAAAGTAAGGCAGCCAACCCCATTACATCAGTTTTTCTTGCCCTAACGTGTCAGGAGCCCCAAAAGTAGGAGGCCAGGATCTGGTGGAAGAACCCCACCAATGGAAAATAAATACCAATATGTCCCTTGTAAGGAAAGGAGAACAACAAGGAAGAATAGTAACAAAAGGAGAAAGAGAAAAAAGGGGGATGGAGGGAGGGAAACCAGGACTGCAACAGTGAATACACTCGAACATCTACATTTATGGTAAGTATACAGAACTGTACTATGTTCTTTGTGTTTTACTGTTGCAGTCATCACATTTTGGTAGATTCCCAAAGCTGAGGAACTGAGTGGAGGCAGTCAAGGAAACTAGGGGCTGGCTAGGATGCCCTGCAAGACTGCAGAGGCAAACCCTGCCCTGGATTTAGAGAAGAGAGGCAGGTGGTAATGCTTGGTAAAAGTGTGAACAGATGTCCAGGTGGCAGCCTCCAGGATGTCCCTGGTGGGGACTCCTCTGAGGAAAGCTGCAGAGATGGAGGCTGCTCTGGTGGAGTGTGTCCTGACCCCCTTGGGGGGGGGGGACTTACTATGCTGTTTGTAGCAGAAATGGATGCAGTGTGCTATCCATTTGGAAATGGTTTGCTTGAAGATGGCTTTGCCTTCTGCTCCTGTAGCAAAGCTAACCAGCAATTGATCAGATTTTCTGAAGGCTTTAGTCCTGCCCAGATAATATCTGAGCTGTCTGTGCCCCTCTAGAGAGTGGAAAATCCTTTCCCCCTTGTTCTGGGGATTAGGAAAGAAGGTGGGCAAATGAATGGATTGGTTGAGAGCCACACTGGACACCACCTTGGGCATGAAGGATGGGTTAGTTCTGAGGGATACCCGGTCTGCATGAAAGATGATGAAGGGTTCCACAGCAATGAGCGCTTGCAGCTCAGAGAAAGGCCAGAAGAAATGCTGTCTTCTAGGAGAGAAATTTTAGCTCTGCGGAAGAAGCTGGTTCAAAAGGAGGCAGGATGAGCTTGTCCAAGACAAAGTTAAGGTCCCAAGCTGCTGTTGGTGCCCTTCTGGGGGGGCCTCACGTTGCTAACCCCTCTGAGGAACTGTTTGTTCAAAGGGTGTGAGAAAAGGGGCTGCTCAGTGGAAAATGAGCAGAAATAGCAGAGGCATGAATATTTATTGAGGAGAAAGCGAGACCACTGTGTAGTAGGTCAGCTAAGTGATCCAGGATGAGAGGGACGGAGGGCTGTGCCGTATTGGCCCCCTTAGCCTGGATCCAGGTGCAAAACCTTTTCCATTTATCTGCATAAGACTTTCTGGTGCTAGGGCATCTGGCCTCACAGATAACATCCAGAACCTGTTTACTGAGGATGGCAGATTGGTTCAGGGTTAGGGAATAAGCAAAGCTGCCAAACTGAGTGTCTACAATTGGAGATGCATGAATTCCCCTTCCCTCTGAGTCAGGAGGTTTGGAATCTGAGGAAGATGCCATGGAGGCAGCGAGGACAGGCTGTGCAGCAAGGAGTACCAGTGCTGTCAGAGCCAATCTGGAGCTATGAGAATGGTCCTTGGTTTTTCCTCCCTTATTTTGGGCAGTACCCTGTGGATGAGAGGTAGGGGAGGAAAGGCATAGACCGAGAGGTTGACCCAGGGGAAGGACAGGGCATCTACTTTCCAAGCCATGCAGTGATGCTCCCTGGTGCAGAATTTGCTGAGCTGATGGTTGGTGCAGGAGGCAAAGATGTCAACCTTGGGAGTTCCCCATTTCTGAGTTATTAGGAGGAAGGTACATCTGTTGAGCTGCCACTCGTGTGGGTCCAAAAGTTTTCTGCTTAATTGGCCTGCCAGGGAGTTGAGAGAGCCTGGTAGGTATTGTGCTAACAGGTGTATTTGCATGGAAGAGGCTGTGAGCCAAAGGGTCATGGCCAGCCTGCATGGAGGGTATGAGTGAGTCCCTCCCTGCTTGTTTATGTACCACATCACAGTGGTGTTGTCTGTTTTGATCAGGAGAACCTCTGAAGAGAGAAGGGGTTTGAAAGCTATCAAGGCATGCTGCACAGCCATCATCTCTTTTTGATTGATGTGCAGGGGGATTTGCTGTGGGCTCCATTGGCCCTGTATGCATCTGCCGTCCAGGTGTGCACCCCAAGCATAGTCTGATGCATCTGTGGTGAGGGTCTGAGTGGTGGGTGGTGGAGGGTGGGGAGAAGGGCAGTCCCTTATTGTGGAAGCATGCTGTTGCCCACCAAAGAAATTCCTTTCTGAGGCAAGGAATTATAGGTAGAAGAGTTTCCAGGTCTTGAGAGTGTTGACACCAAAGGTTCTTTAGGTATCTTTGAAGTTTCCTCATATGCAGACTGGCATATGGAATAAGGAGTATGCAGGATGTCATGAACCCTAGAGCTAGCAGGATTTTCCTTGCAGAAAGCTGGGACCTGGTGGCCAGTTGAAAGAAGTAGGCTGACAGGAAAATTTGTTTATCTGGTGTAAGGTGTTCCATCTGGGATGCTGTGTCCAGACTTGCTCCCAGGAAGATTATCCTTTGGGTGAGCACCTGTTTTGATTTTTTTTTTGTTTTAGGTTAGTAGACTCTTTACAAAGGCCAGGTGTTTGAGCAGCTTTTCCTGGCTGTCTGCCTGAATAAAGCAGTCATCTAAATAGGGGTAAATTTGAATATTTGGGGACTTAACAGTTTTACTTCAGAGGCTAATGGACAGTATGGATCGTTTAGAGCATTCTGCTCTTTCACAATTAACTGTTCATCCTGTGCTGAGTATTTTGACTTCACCTGAGTTACAAATGAGTCCGGTCAGTATAAGTGGACAGCAGCTTCAAAGGGCTTCAGTTTCTGGTTTATCACACACCAGTTCACAAGCCAGTGGCTCTTTTTCAGAAAATAATATTGGTAATAACAATATAGCTGCCAATGGTGCAAATGGTGGCACAGACTGTCTATTCCAATGGCTGGATAATAAACACTCATTGAATGTGGACTGTTCTCTCTTTAATAACTTGTCACAATTTGATAGAGTCCTTTTGAAAATTAAAAAAAATTACAGATGGACAATAGTTACTTCAGAGAGTGTATAAGAAGGAAAATGGTGCCTAAAGGGCTCCGGATCTGGCGATACCCAACTGGGCTTACACCTAATTCTTCCTTTCATAAAGATTTAATCAAGCTCTTTGACAGATTTGGGTTTAATTACATGAACATGGTAATCAACCATAATGACGAGCAAATAATTATTATGGGTCAAAAAGCATAAAAACTTGATAAAAAGATCACACAGGACCCTTTGTTTCTAGCCAATAGGTTCGATTATACCTGTGTTTTTCGCTCCATAGAGGAGCAAATGAACACAATTAAGAACAGGAAAATAAAAAAGATAGCAAGTGATGAAAAAGACTACAATTCAAACCATGAATACCCCCACCCCCTCCCTCCCAGGAATGGTCCTCAAAACAATGGACCACCAATAGCCAGGATTTGGATGTTAACTTTGGTGGCCAGGACAACTTCAACAATAAAGGTGACGAGTCTTTTTTAGAGGAAGACCAACCCACTCCGAGAAGATCGGAATGGATTAGGAACCAGCAGAATCAGAGAGACTCATACTAAATGAGAAACCAAATGGCCAATTACCAGCAAGACTACAATGGAAGGAACAAGGGAAATTACAGGGGTGCATGGTGGGGGAGATGTGGGAGGAATTAATGTCTGAACAAATTCCCTGCATAGAAATGGTCACATGTGAATTTATGTTACCCCCGCTATCAGTTCACTTGAACACAGAAGGGGACTTTAAGGTGTACAACTACACAGATATGGACATTAATGTACATTTATGTAATGTGTTGGCTAAGGGTTTTACCTTCACTCCTAATAGGTCTGCTAATGTTGTGAACACCATTGTGGATTTAAAACAATATGCTAGAAAACTTAACTTAAATTTGTTATTTCAAGATGTGGATAACATCATACACCCGTTGAAAGTTTCCACTACTTATAACCCTCCAGTTGTCCCCATTCTTGACACATTTGAACATGTGTGCGAGTTGGATATCAGAACCCACTGTGTAAATGCTAATAGGAACAAAAGTTAAAAATAATTTATGTACTGAAGAGATTATGGAATTAGACTATTTGTCTTCTAACACCAACCTTAGAGTAATGAAACCGGATAAAGGGGGTGGTTTGCCTTTATGTGGAAACACGATTATGTGAAAAAAATGATAGAAATTTTGTCTACACCTACATACACCCATTGTTCCCTAAATGAGATGAATGGTGCCTACACAGTAAGATTACATCTGAGATTTACTGCAAAAGTATATATTCTAACAAAATTTTACACTTTACTAGTTGCCACCCCTTTACACAGAAAAGGGGTGTTCTGAAAGGCCAATTTGTTACAGCTGCCAGAATGACCTCATTAAAAGGGACAGATTTGGATGAATGTGACAACCTGTGTAATATGTTTCTCAGAAGAGGTTATCCACAAAATTTAGTTGAGAATATTAAAAATGAAGTCCTGGCTAAATGACAGAGTGGCCACTTTACCCCGCTTCTGGACACAGAAGTGCCCTGCAATGACCACCACATCCCTAATTCCACCATGAGTGTAATGACTGAATCTACCTTAAATGTAGTTGTCACAATGACAGAGAAAAATGATACTAACTTATTTAGGTCTTGTTTTCTTATCACTTTTTCAGTTGATGCCCACTCTAAGAGCATTTTAGAAAATAATTGGAAATTGCTTATGAATGAAACAGATTTGAGAATCATTCTGGGGAATAAACCCACTTGTGTTTTCCTTAAGGGCCAGAATATGAAATCCTTATTAGAACACCAAGATAAACCACACAAGGCAAGCTGGATGTATAAATGTGGTTCATGCAAGTTTTGTCCGTATATATTAGAGGGAAATTAAACTATTATAAATGGCATGAAACTAAGGATTAGGGACAAATTTAACTGTAATTCCAATAAGGTAGTCTACTGTGCCCTCTGTGAGTTTTGCCCATGTTTTTACATTGGCAAAACAGAGCGGAAATTAAAAAATAGAGTAGGCAAACACCTTCGAAATATTAGGGACCACTATGTAGTCAACGCTTTGGCAAAACACATTAACCAATACACTAATCACAAATTTAAGTTTGTAGTGTTGGACACCATATCCCCTTCACCAAGAGGAGGAGCCTGGCCTTACCTTCCAGAAAAAGACGCATTATTTTGGTAAATTAGGTTAGATTCTTCACACTGGCCAGGCTTAAACAACCATTTATTTATATCTAGCCTTTTAAAGCTTAAGGCTTTAAATAGATAAGCCGCCCTTTTGTTCCTACATGTGAATGCTTTTTGTTTCACAACAATTTATGGGACTAAGAACCCTGAATCAATCTAGAACATGTGCACATATATTTTTACACCTAGATCCACTGACCTGAACCTAGTGCATTTTAGGGAAATTTTATCTTATTTTATTTTATTCCAGTTTTGCCTCATTTCAGTATGACGGCATACCTAAGAAATGTGGAAGCATATTATTAGGAATTGAACAAGTGTGATAAATGCTGTTAAACATATATTTATGTATGTTGATGCAATTTTTTTACACAGGAATTTGCATTTTTTGAGCATAATCCTATGCCTTTTGAAGCATTAATATAACTGAATATATTTATGGAATGCTCAATATGTCCTAACATATCTTTACCACATGTTTTTAAACATTATACTAGTAATTTAAGTTTGTACTGTGTAACAATAAGTAATATTTTTAACTGGTATCCAGGACCATTGCCTTTGGTTATGAGCATGGTTTCCCTTTAAGTTTGCAAAGAGGAAATGATGCAACAGGTCTTGCTTTATTTAAATGCAGTTTTATCTCTTTTTAGCTTGTCTGATGAAGTTCCTGTATTGTTTTAAACTTGGGACGAAAGCGCTTACAAGCTTTCATTGTTGTTTTGAATAAAACTTTTGCCTGCAGCTGGTGCGAGCCGTCTTTTTGGATTCGTAAATTTGAATATTTTTTTGTCTGCAAAAAGCAATGGCCGGAGCCAGGCATTTTGTGAAAACTCTGGGTGTAGTAGATAAGCCAAAGGGAAGCGCAGAGAACTGAAAGTATTGAGATCCTGCCCTGAAGCGGAGATATTTTTTGCATGATTCCCTGATAGGAATGTGGAGGTAGGCCTCTTTTAGATCCAGGCTGGCTAGCCAAGTGTCCATGAAGAGCATGGGTAGCAGCTGCTGGAGGGTGAGCATTTTGAATTTTGGGATCACCAGGAAGGTGTTTAGAATGGATAGATCAAGGATGGGTCACCTGGTGCCCTCTTTTCTGGGCACCAGAAAAAGTCTGAAGTAGAAGCCTCTGCCTATTTGTTCTGCAGGAACATGCTCTACTGCCCTCAAAGAGAGCAGGGAATGGATTTGTTTATGAGCATCTGTCCACTGATTTGGCAGTAGATCTGGGAACCTTTTTGGGGTTGGAAGGCTGTAGAAGGAGAATTTGTATCCCTGAGACACAATGTTCAGAACCCATTGGTCCTTGGTAATGGTGGCCCAGGTGCCTGAGTGAAAGGAGAGTTTTCCTCCTAGGGGTAAGTGAAGGTGGGCAGAGGGGAGGTCGAGAGGAGGTGAGTCATTGTGAGTTCTTACCATAAAGGTGTGGCTTAGAACTCCCTGGTTTTGAAGTGGAGGTAGTCCACTGCTTAGGTCTCTGCATTCCCTGGGGCTGCTGTCTGGGAGGTCTGTTTCCACGGGTCCTAGGCTGGGCCTGTTTACTCGGAGCAGGAAAGGACCAGTGCTTAGAGGGAAAATGCCTGCTGAACCTAGGGGGCTGGACCTGTAAGAAATCTTTAACTGCTTGCATAGATTTTGCTTTTTCTTCCATCTTTTTTAAGACCTCTTCTGCCTTAGTGCCAAATAAGTTATCTTTCTGCAAGGGTGCAGCCAACAATTTAGATTTGACATGGTCTGGCAGGGGTCGTTCCTTAAGCCATGCATGTCTTCTAATGACAGATCCAGTGACTCCTGCCCTGCAAGAAGTTTCTAGGGCATCAAAACCACAGAGCAAGGTGTGTTTAGTTACTTGACTTGCAGAATGCTTTAAGTCTTGTAACTCTTTAGATTCTGCCCAAGCAGGAAAGGAGGACATTTTTTGTTTAAGGAGCTGCAAGGTATGTTGCTGATATTTAAGCATATGGAACTGACAATTTAGTGCCCTGATAGCAAGAGTAGCTGAGGTGTATACTTTTTTACCCCATCTGTCCAATGTTCGGGAATCCCTGTCTGAGGGGGTGGGATTCTTAGCAGAGGTTGCTTTAATCCCTTTTGGCCCTTGAGAAATGACCTCAGGGTCAGCTGTGTTGGATTTTTAAAAAGACATTTGTGTGAGTCAGGGATTCTGTAGTACCTGTCTGATTTTCTGGGAGCAGGAGGAAGGGCATCAGGAGTCAAGCTGGATTCAAGGAAAACATCATCCACCACATCCAGGACTGGGAGGGGGGGGGGTGGCCAAGGGTCTGTGTTGCGGGAGATCTAGAAATTCCCTGAGTCTCATTTTAGACTGAGTAGTGAGTAGACCTGACTCTCCCATTAGAAATGTTCCCCTTAAAGTATGCAGGGTTTCCCCAAAGGAAAAATCCTTTGGGGGAGAGGCTGAAGGAATGTATTCCTCTGCATCAGAATCCTCATAAGTGGAGAGGGGCTGCATGTCTTCATAGTCAGATGCATCAGATTCATCTGACTCTTGTTCAGAGAAAACTACTGGGGACAGATCTCTTTTCCTTTTTGAAGGGGTAGTTTGGCTTCCCCTGATCAGCATGATAAGGTCTTCTGCCATTTTAAGCATTCGAGTGTGAGGCAAGGTAGCAGGCCCCTGAGAGTGTGTAGTCGGTTTCTTGGGTGTTGTTCAAATCCTGGGCCTAAGGAACTTGGTTGTTTTCGAAAGAATGGTAGTCATGAAAGAAGACATTGGTTTGTCGTGAGATTCAGAGGTGTAAAGGACTTCCTCTGAAGCCAGTGCCTGCTCAGCAGCTCCGGACCCATCCAAGGTAGAGACAACCACAGGATCCTTAGACAAAGAAGAGTTTTGCAGCATACCAGACTCTGAAAGGGTCTCGGTAGTGGCCTGAGAATCAACTGAAGTGGGCATCAGGGGCTGCAAAAGCACCTCACTGAGTACCGGAGGACTGACTTCTAGCTTAATGGAAACGTCGGAAGGTTTGGACCTGTGCGGTCTAGCTTTATCTTTACATTTTTTCAGAATATCTGCTGTCAGATGGCTTACCAAAGCCATATTGGAATTCGAGGACTGTAAACGCAAATTCCTGGCTACAATAAGGGCCTGACGATGGATAGATCTGGTGTTAAACAAAGCACAGAAGTGACAACGGGGGACATTGTGGCCTGGGCCTAGGCAAGTGACGCAGTAAGAGTGGAAGTCTTGGTGTGGTATTTGCTTTCCACAGGTGAGATAATTATTAACTTTTTCTGACATCGGTTAGAGCAAGAAAAAAGGATCCCCAATGGGGTACTTAGCTTTAGAAGACTTCAGCTTCAATTCGGAAATGAAAACTCAGGTAGCAGCCGACCGGCACTCATGCGAACTGCTTCTGCTTCGAGCACCATGGCAAGAAAGACTGATGTAATGGTGTCGGCTGCCTTAGTTTATACCACTGATGACCTGACGTCAGTCCTCAAGCGGCAGCAACCGACACAGAAATACTAAGTCTCTGGTATTCAGGTCGGCCGAGAGCTACCCTGGCAGGGATAACCAAAATGTGATGACTGCAACAGTGAAACACGAAGAACATCAGTCATCCTACACTCAAAGGGAACCTCTCCTCTCAGCCAAGCAATATAAACAACTCAGGTTCCCTCCCTGATATGATTAGTGATCACCTTCCAACTTTTATAGTAAGACACCACAGCAATGTAAAAAAAAAAAAAAAAACAATGTTATATAACCAAATACACAATCTTACTTAATGTAACAAGGACACCTTTATCTCTTACCTATCCCTCATCTATTGGATCAAACTTAAGACCATGCCTTTAGATGAAGCAGTCCCTTACTTCAACACAACTTTTCTAAATGTTCTTAGCAATCTTGCTCCCATTTCTACAAAAAGAATTAGATCAAACCCTGCATCTTGATTAGCTAAACAAATTAAAACAACTTGTATCACAAAGACATAAAACCTGGAAAGAATGACAGAACAGTAAAACACAAACCAGCTTATAGATCTTAGCTTAGAAATTGTGCTAAAAATTTTAAATTAAACAATCATATTATGCCAGTTTTCTGCATAAATATCAAAAAATCCCCAACTATTCTGGACCACAATAAATAATGTACTCCACCCAGCCACACTAGCACATGTCCGCCAAATACAAATGGCACTACTGAGAGTATTGTTACTAAGTTCAGTAATCACTTTTTGTTGCAACAGAGTACATAGCTTACTCAAAGATAAACCTTCTACCCCCTTCACTCTACCAATCTCTGCTGAAAACAATTCTTCTATGAAGCTTAAATCTGTCATAATGACTATCTTTAAAAATATTTTCAAAACATGAAACCCACCATCTTAGCCACTGATAATCTACCATGTGTTTGTATTAATGTGGCAGCATATGTCCTTCGTTACCCTATTTCCATCATAATAAACCAGTCTGTGACAGAGAATTATGTCCCCTCACTCTGGAAAAATATTTATCATTCCTCTGCACAAAGGTGAAAATTCCACTGAATTCCCTAACTATAGACCTATAGCTGTCCTATGTCCTCTATCTAAAGTTCGTGAAAAATGTATCCATTATCACTTTCTCAACTACCTTAGCAAAGTACAGTTCTGTACACTTATCATAAATGTAGATGTTCAAGTGTATTCACTGTTGCAGTCATCACCTGTGGGTTATCCCTGCTGTGGTAGCCCTCGGCCGGCCCGAATACCAGAGTCAATGTTTTTGTGCACCAACTGCTGTCGCCTATAGTCTGATGTCAGGTCATCAGTACTATAAAGCAAGGCAGCTGACGTCATTACATCAGTTTTTCTTGCCCTAACCCATCAGAAGCACAAGGAAAAAGAGAGAAGTGGTCCTTGTGGCTAACAGCCACCTAGGGAAGTATGTGTCCCCTAGGGGAAGATGTGAAAAGAGGGATGGAGGGAGGGAAATCAAGACTGCAACAGTGAATACACTCGAGCATCTACATTTATGGTTAGTGTACAGAACTGTACTATGTTCTTCATGTTTCACTGTTGCAGTCATCACCTGTGGGAGGATTCTCAAAGCTGAGGTAAAGGGTGGAAGGATAGGTAGAGTACTAAATATGGGTCAGGAGGCCCTGCAGCATTGCAGAGGCAAACCCTGCCCTAGACTTAGAAAAGAGAGATAGGTGGTAATGCTTTGTAAAGGTATGGACAGACGTCCAGGTGGCCACTTCCAATATGTCCCTGATAGGTACTCCTCTGAGGAAGGCAGTGGAAGTTGAGGTTGCCCTAGTAAAGTGGGTATGGATCGACTTAGGGATGGATTTCCCATGTAGTCTGTAGCAAAAATGGATACAGTGTGAAATCCATTTGGAAATGGTTTGTTTTGAGATGGGCTTCCCCTCTGCCCCTGGGGCAAAGCTTACAAGAAGCTGGTCAGTTTTTTTGAATGGCTTAGTGCAGTCCAGATAGTATCTGAGTTGCCTGTGCAGGTCTAGTGAGTGTAGAATTCTTTCCCCCTTGTTTTGAGGGTTGGAAAAGAAGGTGGGAAGGTGTATGGCCTGATTAAAGGTCACATCAGATACCACCTTGGGCATAAAGGAGGGATTAGTCCTCAGGGAGACTCTGTCTGCATGGAAAATTATGAAGGGCTTGACAGCCATGAGAGCTTGAGGTTCTGAGACCCTTCTGGCTGAGGTGATAGCTAGTAGGAAGGCAGTCTTCCAGGAGAGGTATTTCAATGCTGTTGAAGTGGCAGGTTTGAAAGGAGGTAAGGTTAGTCCACCTCTGGGGTCCCCCACTCCTGGGTGATTTGCAGAAAAATGTTTCTGTGGAGCTGCCATTCATGGCTGTCCAGTCAGGTGGTCTGCCAGTGTGTTGTGGATCTCTAGTAAGCACTGGGTAATTAGGTGTAGCCCCATGGAGGGGGCTGTAAGCCACAGACTCATGGCTAACCTACACAGGAGGTAAGATTGGGTGCCCCCTGCTTGTATATGTACCACATTACTGTGGTGTTGTCTGTTTTTATAAGGAGGACCCCTGGCCTGAGATGGGGTTGGAAGGAAGTCAGAGCATTTTGCACTGCCATCATTTCTTTCTGGTTGATGTGCAAGTGAAGTTGCTGGGCATTCCAAAGGCCTTGGGTACACCTGCCTGCTAGGTGTGCACCCCAAGCTATGTCTGAGGTGTTGGCAGTGATGGTCTGGCTGGAAGGGTGGAGGATGAAGGGAAGACCCTTGTTCATGGCACATGCCTCTGCCCACCGGAGAAGTTTGTCCCTTATGCAAGGGATCAGTGGGAGAATGATCTCTAGGGACTGAGAGTGCTGACACCAAAGGTTCTTTAAGTACCACTGAAGCTTTCTCATGTGAAGCCTGGTGAGAGGGATGAGAAGGATGCAAGATTCCATGTATCCCAGGGCTTGCAGGAATTTCCTCGCAGTCAGGTGACTTTGGGAAGCCAGCTGGGTGAAGTAGAGAGGCAGGAAGCTCTGCTCTTCTGGGGATAGAAAGGCCATTAGGGTTGCTGTGTCTAGCACAGCTCCCAGGAAAACAATTTTCCTGGTGGGGTTTTGCTTTGATTTTTTCTCGTTGATGGTGGACTGTAGGGAAGTTAGGAGCTTTTTGACAAAGAGAAAATCCCAGAGCAACTTTTCTTTGCTGTTCACCTGAATGAGGCAGTCATCCAGGTAAGGGTAAATCTGTATATTTCTCTGTCTGCAGAATGCTACAGCCGGGGTCAAGCATTTGGTGAATACTCTGGGAGCAGTAGATAAGCCAAAGGGCAGTGCAGAGAACAGAAATTGCTGATTGCCTGCTCTGAAGCACAGGAATTTTCTGCACGATTCCCTGATGGGGATGTGGAGGTAGGCATCTTTTAGGTCTAGAGTCACCAGCCAGGCATTTTGTGTGAGTATAGGCAGGAGCTGGTGCAAGGTTAGCATTTTGAATCTGGGAACCACCAAGGAGGTGTTCAGTTTGGATAGATCCAGGATGGGGTGCCAGGTGCCCTCCTTCCTGTGAACAAGGAATAGTCTGGAGTAAAAACCTTTTCCTGTTTGATCTGGAGGGACAGGTTCTACTCGCCCCTGGGATATTACTGTTTTTACCTATTTCAATGCCTCTGCCCACTGGTTTGGGGGGAGGTCTGGGCACCCTCTTGGAAATGGGAGTTCGCTGAAGGAGAATCTGTATCCCTGAGAAATTATTTTTAATACCCATTGGTCCTTGGTTATAGAGACCCAACTGTCCTTGAAGAGGGTGAGCCTTCCTCCTAGTTTTAGTTGAGTAAAAGGAGGGCAGAGGGGGGAGGGAGAGTCTTTGTGAGTGCTTACCATAGAAGCTTGGCTTAGAACTCCCTGCCTTAGAGGTGGAAGTGGTCCATTGTTTGCTTTTTTTGCTGGCCCTGGTATAGGAGCCTGGATGTCCTGTCCCTGCAGGGCTTACTTTGGCCCTGTCTGCTGGATGCAGGGAAGGCCCAGTGCTTAGAGGGGAAGTTCCTGCTGAATCTGGGTGGTTGCACTTGAAAGAAATCTTTTACTGTTTGCACAGATTTTGCTTTGTCTTCCATCTTTTTAAGCACCTCTTCTGCTTTTTCCCCAAACAGGTGTTCCTTATCTAGGGGTGCATCAATAAGTTTAGACTTGACATGATCAGGGAGAGGTCGTTACTTCAGCCACGGATGTCTTCTAATAACAGATCCTGTCACTGCTACCTTGTTAGAGGCTTCTAGTGCATCATATCCACATTGTAGTGAGTGCTTGGCCACTTGACAAGCAGAGTGTAGTAATTCTGCCAGCTCTTTTGAGATGGCACCATCAGGAGAGGTAGCAATCTTCTGTTTTGATCCAAAGTGTGTTGTTGATATTTTAACATATGAAACTGACAATTGAGTGCTCTGATAGCTAAGGTTGCAGAGGTGTATACTTTCTTACCTCATCTGTCCAGAGCTCTGGAGTCTTTGTCAGAAGGAAGGGGATTCTTGGCAGAACTAGTCTTAGCTCCTTTGGGTCCCTGTGTAATGACTTCAGGGTCTGCAGCAGGGTTCCTGTACAGGTATTTGTAAGAATCCGATACTCTGTACTACCTGTCAGGTTTAGCTGGAGCAAGAGGCAGAGCATCAGGGGCTAAGCTGGATTCAAGGAAAACATCATCCACCACTTCTAGAATAGGTGGGATGGCCAGGGGTCTGTGCTGAGGCAGGTCCAGAAACTCTCTAAGTCATTTCTTTGACTGTGGGTAGTCCTGAAACTCCCATTGAAAATGTTCCCTGAGAGAGTGAAGGGTTTCCCTGAAGGAGAGATCCTCTGGAGGGGAGGCAGAGGGGATGGACTTCTCTTCATCTGAATCCTCATAAACAGTTAAGGGCTGTTGTTCCTCTTCAAAGGCAGAATAATCAGATTCCTCAGACTCTTGGTCTGTCATAATTTCTGGAGAAGGAAGCCTTTTTCCTTTTTGGAGTGGGGGCCTGAGTACCTCGGATAAGGGAGATGAGATCCTCCACCATTTTAAGCATTTGAGCTTGGGGTGGGGGAGCAGTAGCAAGATGGTGGCTAGAAGCAGATTTCCTAGGAGTGACCTGGCCTTCAAGGCCTGAGAGAATCTGTTGGTCTCTGAGAAATGGTAGTTGGAAGAGAAGACATCAGTTTTTGTCTAGAATTGGTAGTGCAAACGGTCTCCTCGGAAGCCGGTGCCTGTGTCGCATCTTTGGACCCAACCAAGGCAGAGACAGCCAATGGCTTGGAAGACAAAGTGGATTTCTGTGGCATACCGGACTCTGAAAGGGTCTCGGCAGAGGCCTGTGTAGAAAGTGAGTCGGACATCAGGGGCTGCGAAAGTGCCTCACTGAATTCCAGAGAACTGATGACTTGCTTAGCGGTAGTGTCATCGAAAGGCTTAGCCTTGTGTGGCCTGTCTCTATTTTTATGTTTTTTCAGAATGTCAGCAGATTGTTGACTGATGAATGCCATATCAGATTTCGAATATGGAATATGAAAATAATTGTCCACAAGAAGAGCTCTACAGTGAATGTCTCTCGCATTAAAGAGGGCACAGAACTGGCAAAGAGAGAGGTCGTGGTCTCGGCCTAAACAAGTGATGCAGTAAGAATGAAAGTCTCAGTGTGGGATCTGCTTTCCACAGGCAAGACCATTGTTAACTTTTTCGGACATCGGTTAGTGCAAGAAAAAAGGGTCCCCAATGGAGTACTTAGCTTTAGATGTTTTCTGCTGAAATTTGACTTCTGGTAACAACCAACCAGAACTTGTGCAAACTGCTTCTGCTACAGGCTCCACGGCAAAAAAGACTGATGTAATGACGTTGGCTGCCTTGCTTTATAGTACTGACAACCTGATGTCAGACTACAGGCAACAGCAGCCGGTGCACAAAAACATTGATTCTGGTATTCGGGCCGGCCGAAGGCTACCACAGCAGGGATAACCCACAGGTGATGACTGCAACAGTGAAACATGAAGAACATCAATAATTTTCTTCTCAAAGCCAGCATGGTTTCCATCCCCATCATAGCATAAACACTGCCCTCCTCATGTCCACTAACACCATAAACTTTCACAGAAATCCAGGTAACCTTGTCTCTTCTCTTTTGTTAGACCTATGTAATGCCTTTGATACAGTCACTCAACAAAAGTTACTAACTACACTCTCATCTTTAGCACTTGATCAGTCATCCTCCTTATGGTTTCAGAGCTTCCTATCAAAGAGATAAGAAGCAGCAAAATGGCAAACCAAATACTCAGCATTACTCCCCGTCTCTGTTCATGTTCCTCAAGGATCGGTCCTAGGACAATTACTGTTTAGCATCTATATAAATGATTGCCACACTAGAATCAAGCATGCCAGCATAGTGCAATACAAAGATGACTCTACCCTTATCTGTTCAGCTCCAAACATTCTGTACCTTCAGAAGGTCACCCAAGAGTTCTCATCTACTCTTATACACCACCAACCTGCTCCTAAAGAAAACCAAGTTATTCCTCTTCTTATACAATGCCAAAACCAAAGACAAACATTTAACATCATATCAAAAGACAATACTGCAACCGAAATCGTATGACAAACTAAATTCCTGGGTGTTACTATAGATGAAAACCTAAAATGTGAGAATCATATTCTTCAAGCCATCAAAAAACACAAAAACTTGTTGCATTTTATCGAGCTAGTCCATATCTATCAGAATCTGCCAGGAAATCCATAGCTTCATTCCATCTTCTCCCATAACTTCTTTATGCACCTCCTACACTTACTAATCTGCACTCTACATATATGCATGTATACTGGGTGCATGTTGTAACAAGACAGGTAAATCCGCAACTAAATTTCCATACAGGGCACATCACTGTGCTGCCCTTAAACAATTACACCGAATTGAGCTTCCAGAATATCTCTCCTACACAGAGCTCATTACTGCACAGAACCTCATTTATAAACATTAAAATTGTCCATCTTTAGATAACATTCTCCAGCACTACTCACTACAAGGGAACTGTGGTCAGGGAATAAATGTCTCCTAATTTCTAGTAAATCTAAAACCATAGCTGGTGACTCACTTTGCTCAAGTTGTCACCAAACTGTGGAGCAACATACCAAACTGAACCACAACAACTAGAAAAACTGAGCACCTTTAAAGCCACATTCCAACCATGCGTATCCAACTATTAGTTATGTTCCTGCTCTGCACCTGGATAATTATACCTCCTCCAATCATAAAACCAATCATATTTCTCTGAAATAATCATAGAGTGCTGTGTCTGCATGACCATACACACTCAGTACTCTAGCTGTATATTCTTATATCCATTATCTTTTACTTTTGTATACCCATCATGTAAATTCTGGCCCTGTTATTGTATATATCATATGTGTGCTATTTGTTTATTTTCTTTTGTTCATCCCTATGTATGTTTTTGGAAACTTTTTGTACTTTTCAAACTCACTTTGGGTATTTTAAAAATTGTAATCACATGTTAATGTTTCTACTATTTATGTTTTAATACGTAAACATGGAGATTTCCTCCCCAGGCCTTCACTGAAAATGGGTTTTGCCCAGTCGGACCATCCCAATCAACAATATCAACCAAGTTTCAATATTATCCCCTCCTTTGGATATAGGTGAAATAAAAGGTTTACATAACTGTAAGCTAAATGGGTAAATATAAACTCAGGTGCACAAGAAATATTATTTCAAAAGATCAACATTTTTCTATAGTGTTCTTCCAGTTTTCTGAAACACACTCTTTTTTATTAATACAGAACATGATTTTTAATGAATTGTGTATGTTTTATTTTTGTTTTTATGTAAATACTGCTACCACTGCATTAATGCTGTTGTTATGAAAAAGATGGACTATTTTTTCCATGTCATTTTGCTAGATTTTTCCCCCAATGCCTTTATCTTATTGGGAGGACAAATGGGTCAGCTCTTTTCTTCCCTTCAGAGAAGTATAATATTTCAAGATTCTGAAGTTGCTGTCTTATGTACTATCCTTTTCTAATCTTCTATTATTATTTTTTTAAGTGGTTTTGTGGTCAGCAATTTTGTGAAGATTGATGTGTGTTGTCATTTAGTTCTTCCCCAAGATAAGCACGGTTATATTACTTTTACACGTAATTATGAATGTGCTGTAAAACCAAGTAAGCAGTAATCCAAAACGTAGAACAACAAAAATATCCAAGGAAGGAAGAACACCACAGTATTCTGAAGAAGTCCCTTGACGAAAGCGGCGATTAAATATTACTACGCTATTTGGTTTGTTTTCGTGTTCTTCCTTCCTTGGATAT
>NC_056745.1:197010026-197067526 GCF_019279795.1 Protopterus annectens
GATAAGGCATTAAATGAAAATTACATCTGCCTGAGTTGGTGGTAGTTTAGGTGGGTTTTAAACACCCCATAACACCTACTGAAAGCAACATCAGTAAAGGTTATACATTTGCCCTGTATGTATAAATTCCTTGGGTCACCCTTGAAGATAATCTACAGGCTTAGCTGAACATGTAGAAATAAATGACCTCCAGCCACTTCTTATCCTCACAGACCCCCACACCTCTCCATGCTACAGGCATCTTTGGCTGATAGGTCTCAAAACGGGTTTCATAAACGGTCTGAGAAGGACCTTATCTGATGTTCTGTCCCCACTGTCATTCCTGCATATAGTGGGAAATAATCACATAATACACCACGCAAACACCCTTATGTGTCAGTTGATGACCTTTGCTATGTCTCTGCCTACTCTAACCCTAGGATTCAGAAAGGCTTAGAACAGTGTGGAATCCTTAATTCAGAAGGTTTCCACTTTATGCTAAGTCTTTCAAATTCAGAGATCGCTTACTGGTGAGGATTTCCACACACGGAAGCATCAGTAAAAAGAGTGGTCTGACAGATGAATCTACATGCTAATTAATCAGGGGAGTGGCTAATGCTAATTAGCTATGTGTTGTCCTAGCAGTTCCCAATTTGCTCAGCTGAGTGATTCTCTCTCTAGCAACTCAGAGATGCACTTAGTTGAGTAAAACCTTACTGTAGGAGGAAAAAGTAACTGCTGTAAAAACATGGTGGTCATCCATTAACTCTTATGGTGCAGGTAAGTTCAGAGAAGACATGGAGGTGGGGGGTATTAATGTATATATGTTTGGCCATGTGTGCATGTCTGCAGAGGCATGAATGTGGCTCCATGTGTGTGCATGCATGTGTGTGTGTGTGTGTGTGTGTGTGTGTGTGTGTGTGTGTGTGTGTGTGTGTGTGTGTGTGTGTGCATGATGGTGCCTTTGCCAAACCAAAGAATGGGCCATTACTGGGAACACAAGTGCACTTAGATCTGGCATTGTTAGTGTTCAATTCAGAAACATGGTAATAACCAAATAATGACATCTTTCTCGTTGTCGCCATACCTGTCTCTGAATCTCAATTTTTTACAGTCAGACTAATTGACAAATCAACACAGGTCAATTAGCTCAAGTAGTTAGGATTTTAGTCAATCCAAGGGTGATCCCTAGGCTTTGTAAGTGGCCAAAGGAATTCAGTAGCATGCCATACCCTTCCCCAATGGCAGGATAGTATTTCTTTAGCTTGATTATCTCTGCCTTCTTTGATCAGCTCTCTGTCAATACTACACTCAGTCATAAGACCATGTTGTTCATGACAAAAAACTGGTCACTGAAAAATTAATGATAAGGTTCTAATTAAGGTGCTGTTACTGTGATGGATCCAAAGTCTTATTAAGACCCTAAGGTCTTGCTGGCTGGATTCTGCTGAAATCAAAGTCTAGTTAGCACAGTCTGTTGCCCACAGAAACTTGCAGAGTGTACACTGATACAGCACCAAACTCTGAGCAGTAACCAATAAATAACTTTTTATAACAAATCACACGAACTACTGTTGCAGCTTCAGGTACTGTTCTACTATACTTCTCAAACAGCATGGATGATGTGAGAGATACAATATTACCTCGGAACAAGTGTGTTCCTACACAAATACCTTTATCTCTAACATAATTTGATTTACAGCTCTTATATACAGTTTTAGTCACGCAGTTCAAATCCTGTTTTTCTCTTGGTATTCTATTTTGGACTTTGTGTGAGAACATCTGCTTGCTGTTGTTTGCAGAAAAATATGTTTTCATCCTGTAATGCTGATATTGTTTTTTAAGGAAACACCTTGTGTAAAAACACATACAAATGCTGACTTGATCATTCAAACTTCCTTGCTTAACAGTGTCATATGACAGAAACATGTACAAATTGTTTTCCTGTTGTCCATTCTTCACAGAAGCAGGTTAACTTTCTTACTGACAATGTGAAATGCATACATCCTATTTTTTTACATTCTTGCCAAGTCTGTAAGAGGTCAGCTTTCTTGGTGACAGTGTGAAATGCACACAATCTTATTCTTTTACATTTTTGATGAGTCTGTAAGGAAACATGTCCATTAAGCAGATTCCTTCTTTGTTTACTTGTTTTTTTTTTTTTATAACAAGTTATACATTATAGGTGTAAGGAGGTTGCTTTCATCTAAAGGCTTGCACACATCAAGATCCTCTCAAAATAAAAATAAAAAAATCAGTAGAAACAGAAGCAAACCATTTATAGAGAATAATTTATTGTAATGATATTCAACAAACATTATTACAAGAATAAAAACTAAATCCAAGATCCAGTGTGTTGTTCCTTCAAACCAATACTTTATTACACATATTCATCTCTCACACTGACAAAGGGCTTAAATCTAGAATATAGAGGAAAAGCACTTTTAGTAATTCCTATCTAGAATATACAAGTTGTCATCCTTGGAAACAGAAAAAAAGAGTATATTGAAAGGGCACTATGAGGAGATGAGAAGTGAGATTGCCAAAATTGGCCGAATGTTTAAGAACAGAAGATACCCCATTTCTATGATTAATGATGTCTTTCAATATGTTATGAGAGAATGGGGTAACAAATATAAGCCACTGTTAGGAGCAGAGTTGGTAAGTAATAGAAACATAGAAACATATAAGGAAACAATATGCAACAACAGTTGAAACTTCCAATATTTGTTACGACCAAAAACAAAAGTATACCAGTGAATAACAGCTCTACTTTCCACCATACACTCTTTAATGTTTAAACAAAATTCTCTTAGCGCCTTTACAGGCTGTGGCCGAGGCGCTAAGAGAATTTTGTTTAAACATTGAAGAGTGTATGGTGGAAAGTAGAGCTGTTATTCACTGGTATACTTTTGTTTTTGGTCGTAACAAATAGTTTTAGTAGATCATTAATATTAGAATATAATCCAACAGCAGAATAGTAAAAATTATAGTTACAAAATAAATTTGAATATAATAGAGGTATATAAGCACAGGGAAGAGCCAATGAAGGGACTAGGAAATGCGACAGGTGTAATCAGTGCTTTGCTGTTATACAGGACAACTATATTATTCGTGAGAATGTAAATAAAAAAAAATATTTTTTAAGAAAGGGAACTGTAATACTAAACAGGTGGTATATTTAGCTAAGTGCAATACCTGTGCTGCATTCTATATGGGGAAAACCTATAGAGCTTTTAAAAACAGGATATACGAACATGTTTATAATATAAGGAGAAAGGATAAAAAAAAGTGGTCTATATAGACATATAGAAACTAATCCTACTTGCTCTGCATTCAGGTTTGGTATTGTGGAAATACTTATATCACAGCCCGGGGAGAAATATAAAAGCTATTTTGAAAAAGAGAGAGAGGTGAGATGGCAGTTGCTGCTAAATGCAACATGTACCCCTGGTATTAATGATAATATTACTATCACACCTGTGCTGGAATTAAGACAATAGTAGATATAATAATATGTATTTGAGTATATCATTGTCATAAATATGTCACACTACTATGTTATATAGGTAAAGTTTCAGCTTGTCATTTGAACATCTTATAATATGTTTAACACATAAATACATGTTTCTGGTATCAGGTTTTTAATATTACTTATGAATAACAGCAGCTATTATTTATTTTTATTTATTTATTTTATTTTACATTTGTTGACCAGGCTAGTCTGACTGGATACATGTCCATTTTCAGTAGAGGCCCAGGGAGATATGCTCCTAAAACACACAATTACAAAAATGTTGGCACAGTACAATAATGTAATAAATGATCATAGTAAAATGCCTTACTAACAATCTTAGCACTAACACTAAATAAAACTTTATGCATTAGAATGATGTTTCTTTATACATTAGCTTAAATTACAAGATCATGGACTCTTTGGTTATTAAGGAGAAAGACTGGAGTTAATACAGAAGAGTTAAAGGAGAGAAGTATCCAGTAAATAAAAAGACGGTGAGCTAGTCGGGGTTAGTACAGGGGATAACCAATGTGTTCTAAGGTATAGTTTCAGGTTATATTTGAAGACTGATGCTGAAGTCAGTAATAAAAGTTCACAGGCGAGTAGGTTCCAGTGTTTCCCAACAGTGTTAGAGAACAGAGAGTCTCCTGCCAAGTTGCTGGATTTACTTGTGCAAACAAGTAATTTATTTGATGAGCGCAAGTTTTTAAGATTTTTGTAAGGGGTAATAAGGCTAGAGAGTATTGGTAGGTTGGTAAAGGGTCTTATGGGCAATAGTAAGCTGGTGAAATTGAAGCTGATGTTGTAGCTCTAGCCATCCTAGCTGCTTTAGACTGAGACAATGGTGGGTTCTAACTGGAGTGTCAGTGGCAAATCTAGCAGTATTATTGTAGGAGATTGGAAGTTTGTTGAGGGTATTTTTTGACAGATTAGTATATATATATATATATATATATATGTATATATATAGGTGAAGCATAGAGGAGTGTGGAGATTAAATGAGTGTGGGCTATAGTGGTTCTAGCTAATGGTGTAAGGTAGGGTTTGAGTCTATAGAGGGACCCCAGTTTCTTATTGACTGTTTTTATTGTGTTGTTAATATGAGTGTCAAAGTTAAGGTTGCAGTCTATTGTTATTCCTAAGAGTTTGGTGGTTGGGTCAGGAAATATGAGAGTGCCATTATTAGACGTGACTGTAAAATCTACTGGGGTGGACTTCCAGGTAGGAGTGACGAGTATAAGTTTTGTTTTTTTGGGGGGTTCAAGAGGAGGAAGCACTGTAAAAAAAACATTTTTCAACTATTTTAAATGCCTTTTGGGTTAGGGACTGTAGTTCAAATGGTGAATTAGCTGAGCATATTATTGTGGAGTCATCTGCATACTGTATACATGTAGCTTGAGGAATTGCTGAGTGTAGGTCATTAATGAAAATAGAGAACAGTAGCAGGTCTAATATGGAGCCTTGAGGGATACCTAAGTTAATGGGGAGGTGAGTAGATAGATTATTATCCCATAGCACAGCCTGCTCTCTATTGTCTAAGTAAGACTGGAACCATTATATAGCCAGTGCATCAAGTGAGAGGGATTTGAGTATATTTATAAGTAGCTGGTGGTTAACCATATTGAAAGCTTTAGAAAGATCAATAAAGAGTGCAGAGGAAAGAATGTTAATGTTAGGTTTTTTGTTTATGCAGTCTGTAAAGGATATGAGGGCAGTGGTGGTACTATGGAATGGCCTAAATCCATGCTGACAGTTAGCAAGTACGTTATTTTGGATTAGGTGTTGTAATAGTTGCCTATGGATGCACTTTTCCATTATTTTTGCCAATGGAAAAAGTAAGGCTATGGGACGATAGTTATTCATATAGCATATAATATTCATTATAGCTGTTCATATAATTTACTTATTTTAGTGTTTTATATTTGCAGTTTTTTAGAACTGGGACTCATATATGGTAGTTTGTTACTGTTGCTTTAAGCTAATGAAGTAGTTGCTGTTAATTAATGAAATCATTGGCTTGAAAATGGTTTGAATATCAGTGGTGACTGTTTTTTAATTGATTCTGATGAAGTCTATGGTGCAGTAGACGAAAGCGCTAAATCTTATGGAGTTCTTGATGTGAATAAAAGACTATTTGTTGTTAAAATGCGCTGCATGGACTGCTGTGGCTTTTGGAGTGCCTGGTGTTTTCCCTCTTGCTTATTACTGCTCATTTTTACACACAAAGTGTATTATACAGTGTTGGTTTGAACAAGTAAAACAGTGCATTATGGGTTTTTTCTTGTTTTTACCTTTGTTTTTAAAGTCCAGTGCTGGGTGTTTATCCATTCTGTTTTTATTACTAAAAGAATGTTAAAAAAGATATCACAGCTCAGGAGGTGGTATGGAGGCAACAAATAAAAAGAACCAAAAGATATGAAATGGCCTCCGGGAAATATACAAAAGCCACAGAAATAAAAAAATAAATTAACACAACCTACTAAGCTATTATAATCCTCATTAAATAAATTCAGTTACTTCTGGGTTGTATGTGGCAGACAGGTTAACCTGAATAATGTCATTGGCTATTTAAAGAGAGTGATCTGATGCTTCTTTTTAAGCATTATGGGGAAGGTTTTACAATGGCCATCTTTGGGTACTATCCCATAGGCTATAACTGGGATTTAAACGTTTGGCATAGGCACTGTGATGTATTCACAAGCAACAGCATACAAAGATTATTCATATTCCTTGTTGTATTCTTTGTGCTGCACTAAGCCTAGTAAGCCATTGCACTCCAAGTAACATGATGTAAAGGTGACATTTGGCTACAGGGATAGCTCACGCAGCATACGCAGAGTAAGTTATGTAAGCAACACGGATCAACATGGTCAACATTATAGGGAACTGATGGACCATTCAGAACTGTTTAGAGGCCTAATGCTGTAGACAAAAGGCTCTCACTCCCCTGGAAGGTCTTCCATTTCCCTGTAATGTTGACCCCGGAGGGCATTACAGTAAGTTTGTAAGGTCTTTCTGTTTGACTGTTTTTATTTTTTAAGGATATTTTGATTTACTTGTTTGTTTGTTTTTTTTTTTTTTTGGGGGGGTAGGGTTTGTTGTTTTTTTTTTTTCTAGAAAAAAGTACACCATGCTGCACAACTGAGCTACTGATGGACTGGATTTGACAACCTATCTAATCCTTCCACATCAGGTTAGTAATGTTTTTAAACTATTATTGAGACTTGTTTTGTCCATTAGTGGTATGTTTTTTTCTTTAGAGATTGTATATGTAGTTTGCTCTTGTGAGATAAAAGCAACTTAACAGCATTCTGAAAGTTTATCTGGTTTTAACCTGATAGTACTCCCATTTACTTATTTTTGTCTGATTATGTTCTGCTCTGTTGCTTGGCTTCCCTTTTCTTTATGCTGATCCACTCCTTGCTGCTTACCTGGGCTGCTGATTTACTGCCTTTCACTACCTCTCTGATATCTCCACCATCACGGCAGTGACTTTTTTAAGTATTTAAATATATTTTTGAGAATTGTGTTACCTGCTAGTGGTACTTTTTTAATTTGGTTCAGTTTTTGCTGTTTGTTCTTATGAGAGAAGAGAAACTTGCAATGCTCTGAAAGTTTATTTGCAATCAGCTTGTTACCACTTCTAGTTCCCACTGGCTGATGGCTTGTTTTTTACTATTTCATTTTCTGCTGCCTTATGCATATTGTTGTTTATTTGAGTTGCAGCATGCTGCACAGCTGAACTGCTGATTTTGTGGATTTGAACACCTATCTAATCCCTCTAACATCAGGGAAGTTACATTTTTAAGATTCTTAAGCTAATATTGACACTTGTGTTGCCTGCTAGTGGTATTTTTTTTTTTTTTTACATATGGGACTGTTTTTGTAGTTTGAGCTTGTGAAAAAGAGGAACTTGCAGTGTTCTGATTGTTTATTTGCAGTTAGCTTGTTAGCCCCAGTTTCTATTGGCTGTTTAGTTGTTTTTGCCTGCTTTATCTTTGGATGAGACAAAGGCCCTATCTGCCTCATTCGTAGTAGCACAAGTGGATTTAAAATATCCCTGGCACTTATTGAAGAGACAATAGGGGAAGATCCCCACTGCCCTGGCAAAATTTCTCCTAGTCAGTAGGAATACCACCTTGGATCTCCCCCCTGAAAAGAGGTCACTGGTCCAGTGGGACTAACCCAGTCAATAAAATGTAATCAGATAAATATATATATTTTTGTTTCTGTCGCACAGCGTTGCACTTGGTTGTACTGTGCTGCACTACTCTGCACAAGGAGCACCACCTTGGAAACCCAGGCTATATAGTAATCATTGGGCATATGTTCACTTTATCCTGCTGCAGGAGACCTGCAATCTAGGCATCCTTAAAAGATGCACATTGTTCAAAAGCTTACAGTTCAGCTAAAGTAACCATGGCACCTGTACTTCTAGTTAATTATTCTGGGTCTCTATTTTTGTACTGATTTTCTTACTGTAGCAACAGTGCAGATGCTGGTATCCCTTTTAAATTATTACATCTCTAAAGTCACACTTTTGCATCACTTTTTTACAAACTGAATTTTTGTATCATTTTTGAAGACTTGTACTACACTTATTATTCTTGTGCTTGGAATTTGTGTCACTTTTGATTCATAGGTGTGTACTAGGCCAATGGCCCTGGAGCCTTTACAAGTCTAGCCCACAGAAGTGCCCTGGCATCATGCCCCCATTAGTTCCCAGTGCCTCTATCAAGTAGAGCCACTGGAGTGATCCCCAGGGTGAACTTTCTATTTCCCATCCACTCATCAAGATTTCTCTTGAAAAGGACCAGTGAGGTGCTCTGCTTGTCATGTATGGGAAGTATATTCCAGAGGATGGGCAGTCTCTGGGTTATGAACCCGTCCCTCCAGCATGTTCTATTGATTGTGGTAATGAGGTTGAGGTCCCTGGACCATGTGGTGTGGAGGGATTGGGATTTCTTTAGGTGTAACATTTCTAACAGGGCTGGGTCAGACATGGCTTTGTAAGTCAAGCAGAGATCGTCTCTTAATAGATGATATGAGACAGAGAAAAGCTGGAGTTTTTTATTCTGTCCATGTAGGGCATGTGTTTAAGGCCTAGAATCCTCTTCATGAGGTACTTTTGTGGCATTTCCAGCTGTTGCAGGTGTCTAGGTAGGTACATGCCAAATGGGGCATTATACTCAATGATTGGTCTAATGAGGAAAGAGTAGAGAGAGATGATGAACTCTTTCTTCCTGGATGCAAAACCCTTGGTAATGAGATGTGCCGCATAAAAGGACTTTCTGACCACAGTGGCAATGTGGTGGTCGGAGGAGAGGTTGCTGTCAACCTGTGTCTCCAGATTTCTTATAAACATCTACAGTGTTCAGTGGGCTACCATCAATGTGGTAATTAGTGGGAACTGAGTTTTTCCCAAAGAGAACGACGACACATTTTTTGGCATTAAGCTTAAGGCCATGGTTTCGACACCAGTCGTTGGTCCCATTGAGGCCTTTCTGTAGGATGTTTACATCACTTGGGGAGTTAATAATGGCTCCCAGCTTGCAATCATCAGCAATCTTTATCAGCCAGAGTCCCTCTGAGTTGGCCTGAACTTCTGAGAAGGAGATGCCAAACAGGAGAGGACCCAGAACTGATCCCTGTGGGACTCCACTTGTGACTGGTTGGCAGTCTGACTTGGAGTCTGCTACTTTCACACTGTGGGTTCTATCTGTGAGCCAATTTGCAGCCCACCTAGTGATAGGGGTTGATGCCTAGTTTGGTGAGTCTATCAATTTCTGAGTGGGGAATGGTATCAAAGGCCTTGGCCGTATTGAGGTAGGCTGTATGAACTGCCTTGCCCTTATCCACAGCTCTGATGATTGACTGAAAGAAGTCAACCAGGTCGAGCAGACATGATCTACCCTTCACAAAACCAAATTGCGTGGGATCCAGAGTTTGGAGATTCCCAAAATCCTTGTTAATTAGGTCCATGATGATGCACTCCATAGCCTTACCTATCAGACTCATCAGGC
This sequence comes from Protopterus annectens, assembly GCF_019279795.1. Lineage (NCBI taxonomy): Eukaryota > Metazoa > Chordata > Ceratodontiformes > Protopteridae > Protopterus > Protopterus annectens. Next base: position 197,019,546 of record NC_056745.1, read on the forward strand.
TAATGGGGCAATAATTCCCAGGGTCTGTAGTTACTCTCTCTTTATGGAGAGGAATGACTGTAGCAGTGCGCCATTCTGTTAGGGACGAAGCCTGAAGTGAAGCTGTGACTGAACGGGGCACATAGGTGTAGTCCCAGTTCACTTTGTAGTTCATGTAGAACACAGCCAGGGATACTGTTGGGCTTTGGACAATGCAGCTTTAACCTGTGCTGCAGTAATGCTGGGTGCCTGGCATTCTTCCAGTATTATGATTGGTCCTTTAGGGAGGGAGAGGGGTAAAGTTGACACTGAATCTGTCAGCCAGTATATTGACAATATCTGTTGACTCAGTATAGGATGTACCATTGTGCAGTAACTCAGAGCAAATCTGGGTATTTCCATGGAGATTCTTGATTTAACTGTAGAAGGCTTTGTGGTTGTTTTTAGTGTCTGGCACAATTCTACCTTCATAGCTAGCTTTAGACGTTTTGATGAGGGATCTCAAATTTTCGTTGAGGCTAATAAGGGATTTTTTTCAACCTTGGGACTTCACCTTTTCTGCAACAGTTTCTTCCTTCTGTTGTAGTTTGTTAATGGCAGGGGACCACCAGATTGACTTCCTTTTTTGGAGGAGAGCATCTTGGTTCTTTTAGGTATGGCTAGTTCCATGCATTTATGTACATGTTCGTACAGTGCATTGGTGTATGATTCAGCAGTCATGCACCTATTTTCCATTTGCATGGGGGCCGTGAAGTTAGCCACCTCTGTTTTTAGAACCCCAAAGTCAGCTTTGGGGAAGTTTTTCATGGTGGTTACCTTTGCTGGTGGTGTGGGTGAGATGTGGATTTCCATGGTAATTAGTCAGTGGTCGGATGTAACCAGGGAGGAATTGACTATTGGTGTTGAGCAATGGTTGCCCATGTTAGTAATAACCCAATCAAGGATGTTGCTTCCTCTAGTGGGGGTAAGAATGAGCTGGTCCAGTGCATTGGAATTAATGAATTCCAGGAAGTGCTGAGCAAGTGTATTGGTACATGAGTAGTTTTCCCAGTTGATGGAGGGGTAGTTGAAGTCGCCCAGTATGATAGTGTTGGAGTGGACCCTAATAGTATCCAGGGTGCTTAGGAATGTGGAGTGAGAGTCTTGGGACATGGTTAGGGACCTATAGCAGGCTGCAACCTGAATCACCATCTTACCCCACTATTAGTTGTACCTGGAGTATCTCTGATGCATTATGCTGGGCTACTAGTCTGGAGATGTGCATATCCTTTATGAATATAGAAATGCCACTGGCTTTGGAGCTTTGGTCCTTGTTCTGGGGCCAAAAGGCGTGGGATGAGTTATAGCCTGGTAGCACAGGGGTGATTTCTGCTGCTTTAAACCAGGTCTCTGTTACAGCACAAATGGCAATGTTCTCCATTTTAAGGAGTGCTTCGAGCGAGTGCATCTTGAGATTTAGACATCTAACATTAAGCAGCATGACCCTCAGATTGCATTTATTTATAGCTGTTATGGTGGTAATTTGGTCTTTGGAACACCACCTGAAAAAGGCACTATAAGGATGACAAGAGCCTTAGCCAGTATCCGGAAACCTAGGGGTGACAGATGTAGGCCATCTCTGGCAAAGCATCGAGGACTTCCCATCATATCCCAAGCAGACAGATACTGGATCGCCTTAGAATGACACCAGAAACTTAGCCAAATGTTGAAGTCAATCATTTTCTGCTTGTACTGCGGTATCATTCTGGGTGATGGCAGGATGCTGCTCAGGGCTAGGGTCATATCTGCCTGGGACACATAATCCGAGAGCTCCTCCATGTCCCTTTTCCTGTAGTCCAGGGAGGTGCATCTCAGGTCATTCACACCCACATGGACAATGACGGAATCATACTTGTACTTTTTGGGGAGTGACCTGAGTGTGTGTGTTATGTGTCGGATCCTGGCACTCGAAAGACAGCGGACTGTTACCTTCTTGTTATTCAACCTAGTGAGTGGAACATCAGTATGCCTCACTATTGAGTCACTTATGATTAGTGTACTGGGCAAGCTGTTTTGCCTTAGGGGCTTAGGTTGAGGGCACACTGTGTAGGTGATCTATGTGTCTTGTGATTGGTGCTGTGTTGTGGTGGTCGAGTGCATTTCTGATTTGGAGGTCTCTGCTGTTTGGGTAGATTTCTATTGAGATCCTCCTCAAAGATGGGTGTGTGGTTTGTGTTTTTATGTGAGAGCTGTGATGCTGGGTGTTCTGGAGGGGTATGTGTTCAATGTGGTGTGGTGCAGGTGTCCACCATCTCCTCTTGACCAGCTATTCTGGTCTTGGCTGGAGAATACATGTCTTCCAGTTTGGATATATAAGTGCATCTCTCACAAGTCTGAGTGTTGGGAGGTAAGAGGAGAGGGTTGTCTGTGTACATGAGGCAGTTGCTACACTGTCTCAGAATGCCCAAGTTCACCAGGTTAATAGGAGAAAGCACAGGGAACTGACCTTTAGACATGTCAAGAGGGATGGTCATTATTAATAAGTACTGGAGCTGTTTCCTTATATCACATTTAGTGCTGTTAGCACTTATGTGTGCTAGAATAATTCCTACAGGAAGCCAGATGAAGTGCTAAGTGAATAAGCTAGTTAAATGCAAGAGAGAAGAGAACTAGCAAGATCTAAGGGAAAAAACTGAAGAGCAGACATTCTAGCACTGGTAATAGTTTACCTTAGCTTAGTGGCAATGCACAGCAAGCAAACCCATGCAAACACGGACTTTTAAAGCAGAAAGTTGAAAGGGAGTTACAAACCACTCCTCTTGTGGTAGATAGGCTACTTAGTGCTTACCACTCCTACTGATAAGCTGAGAGGCCTCCCTCTAACATAGAAAGGTCTGGGGAACTCAGAAACTACAACACAGTCCTGAATACAGCAAATCTGTATCTGGACTACTCTAGTAACAGGAAAGGTGGGAAAACAAGCTTTTTATAACAGTAGCAAATGAGCAAACTGATTTAAACAAATTAACCAAGTAACCAATAAAAAAGCACACAACTGAAGCCTGTTCCAGCATTTTTCAATAAGACAAGTTCTAGCTGCACACTCCTGCCACTAGGGTGCAGGGGAACCTTCTCCAAAAAAAGATGGCCTGGATTAGTGCTCAAGTTATACAAACAAAGCTAGATTCTGCAGGTCTGAATCTAGTCTATGCTACAGAAAACAAGGCTCACCAATTTCAGAAAGAAACCATTCAAATAAGCAGGCACAATAAGCCTTTAACCAGAAATTCCCAGCTCAGAAGGGCAGAATCTACCCTCTCCTCCTCCAGACTGGTGGCCCAACATAACGCATCAGAGATACTTCAGGTGCAGATAATATTGGGTAAGACAGGGATTCAGGTCTTAGCCTGCTATAGGTCCCCAACCATGTCCCAAGACTCACACTCCAACTTCCTAAGCACCCTGGAGAATATTAGGGTCCAACCTAACACTCTCATACTGGGTGACTTCAACTACCCCTCCATTAACTGGGAAAACTACTCATGTACCAATACACTTGCCCAATGTTTCCTGGAATTCATTAATTCCAATGCCCTGGATCAGCTCGTTCTTACCCCCACTAGAGGTAGCAACATCCTTAACCTGGTCATTACTAACATGGGCAACCATTACTCTACACCAATAGTTAACTCCTCCTGGTTAGATCCAACCACAAACTAATCACCTTGGAAATCAACATCCTTCCCATCCCCCCAACCCCCGCCAAGGTAACCACCATGAAAAACTTCTCCAAAACTAACTTTGGGCACGTAAAAACAGAGGTGGCTAACTTCACGGCACCCATGCAAATGGAGAATAGTTGCATGACCACCGAATCATACACCAATACGTGCCTGTACATAAATGCATGGATCTTGCCATACCCAACAGGACCAACACGCTCTCGTCCAAAAAAAGGAAGCCAATCTGGTGATCCCCTGCCATAAACAAACTCTACAACAGAAGGAGGAAACTGATGTGGAATTAGGTGAAGGCCCAAGAGTGGAAAAACTCCCTTATTGGCCTTAACAAAAAGTTGAGATCCCTCATCAAATCCTCTAAAGCTACCTATGAAAACAGAATTGCAGCAGATAGTAAAGACAGCCACAAGGCCTTCTATAGTTATGTAATGAATCTCCACGGCAATACCCAGATTTGCTCTGAGCTACTGCACAATAGTACCTCCTATACTGAGCCAACAGATATTGCCAATATTCTGGCCAACAGATTCAGTGCCAAATTTACTCCTCTCTCCCCCACAAAGGACCAATCACAATACCAGTAGATTCCCTGGCACCCAGTATTACTGATGAACAGGTTAAAATAGCACTGTCCAAGGCCAAGAATACAGCTTCTATGGGACTTGACAATATCCCTGGCTGTGCTGGAATCTCCAAATTCTGGATACCACACAGTTTGGTTTTGTGAAGGGTAGATCATGCCTGCTTAACTTGGTCGACTTAAGTCAGTCACCAGAGCTGTGAATGAAGGCAAGGTGGTTCATGCACCCTACCTTGATCTGGCCAAAGCCTTTAATACCATTCCACACTCATGAATCATAGAAAATCTCACCAAGCTAGGCATCAACCCCTATATCACCAGGTGGGTTTAAAACTGGCTAACAGATAGAACCCACAGTGTGAAACTAGCTGACTCCAAATCAGACTGCTAACCAGTCATGAGTGGAGTCCCACAGGGTTTGGTCCTGAGTCCTCTCCTGCTTGGTATCTACTTCTCTGAAGTCCAGGCCAACACAAAGGGACTCTGGCTGACAGAGTTTGCAGACGATTGCAAGTTGGGAGCTATTATTAACTCCTCAAGTGATGTTGACATCTTACAGAAAGGTCTCACTGAGACCAATGACTGGTGTCAGAACCATGGCCTTAAGCTCAATGTCAAAAAATGTGTCATCATCCTCTTTGGGAAAAACCTGGTTCCCATGAATTACCACATTGATGGTAGTCCACTGAACACAGGCAGTGTTATGAGAGATTTGGGAACACAGGTTGACAGCAACCTCTCTTTTGACCACAACATTGCTACTCTGGTCAGAAAATCCATCTATGTGTCACATTTCATTACTAAGGGTTTTGCATCCAGGAAGAAAGAGGTCATCGTCTCCCTCTAATCTTCCCTCATTAGGCCAATCATCGAGTACAATGCCCCATTTGGCATGTACCTCACTAGACACTTGCAACAACTGGAGAGGCCACAAAAGCACCTCACAAAGAGGATCCTAGGCCTTAAACACTTGTCTTATATGGACAGACTCAAAAAAACTCCAACTATTCTCTGTCTCATATCACCTACTTAGAGTCAATCTCTGCTTGACTTACAAAGCCATGTCTGACCCAGCTCTGTTAGAAATGCTACATCTAAAGAAATCCCAATCCCTTCACACTACATGGTCCGGAGACTTCAACCTCATTACCACACTGAACAGAATGTGCTGGAGGGACAGGTTCATAACACAGGACTGCCCATGCTATGGAATAGACTTCCCATACATGTCAAACAGAGCACCTTGCTGTCCATCTTCAACAGAAATCTTGATGACTGGATAGGAAATAGAAAACTCACCCCGGGGATCACTCTAGTGGCTCTACTCGACAAGGCACTGGAAACTAAGGTCAGGTGGCATGATGCCAGGGTAATCCTATGGGCTTGGCTTATAATGGCTCCAGGGCCATTAGCCTAGAACACACCTATGTACAAGAGTGCAGATTACAAACCTTTTTAATGTAAAATAACTGGCCTGAAGCCCAAGTGTTTAAACCAGAACTAAGAGACTTTTGGAATAACAGACACTAAGCTTTCAATAAGCAACTGCCAACTTAGAAGGATGTAAGCTACCTGTCCTGCCACAAGTGTGCAGACTACAAACCTCAATGTAAAACAAATGGCCTGAAGCCCAAGTGCTTAAACCAAAAGGCTTAAAATAACAGTTACAATTTAATCAGGCTACTAACAAGCAGTAATAAATGCAGCAGAATAAATGCAATCTAGTACTTTTAAGAACAGGCAGTAAAAGCAAAATAAATTAATAAAGTAGAAAGAAACACAAATACAGTAAAATTAGATGAATACAGTGCATTTTTTATATAACAGTAACAAACGAGCAAACTGATTTAAACAAATTACACAAGTAACCAGTAAAGCTCAAAACTGAGCCCAGTTCTAGCAGTCTTCAATCAGACAAGTTCTAACTGCACACTCCTGCCACTAGGGTGCAGGAGAACCTTCTCCAAAAAGATGGCCTGGATTAGTGCTCAAGTTATACATGCATAGCTAGATTCGGCAGGTCTGAATCTAGACTATGCTACAGAAAACAAAGCTCACCAATTTCAGAAAGAAACAGTTCAAATAAGCAGGCACAATAAGCCTTTAACCAGAAATTCCCAGCTCAGAAGGGCAGAAACTACCCTCTCCTCCCACAAGAGTGCAGACCACAAACCTTCTTAATGTAAAATAACTGGCCTGAAGCCCAAGTGCTTAAACCAAAAGGCTTAGAATAACAGTTACAATTTAATCAGGCTACTAACAAGCAGTAATAAATGCAGCAGAATAAATGCAATTGAGTACTTTTAAGAACAGGCCGTTAAATTAAAATAAAGTAATAAAGTAGGAAGAAACACAAATATAGTAAAAGCAGATAAAGTGCAACATTTTTTGGTTAAGTGAGAAAGGATGAAACACAATAATTTAATGTTGATAAACTAAGGGGGTGGGCCTTCCCAAATTATCTCTCTCCACTCAGTATCATAAAGTGATGAGATGGGACTGGAAGGAGTGCCAAAATGGGATTTATAGTAGGGTTGGACAACTCAAAAGCCACCAAATTTAAGAACACATCAAGGATTGAGTGGGTGGGAGGATGGGAAACTCTTAAAACTCCAACAGAACAGAAAACGTAAAACAAAACAAATGTAATACTAGAATATGATACAAAATAGAAGTGATCAAACTTTAAATAAAAAGCTTCAAATCAAAATTAAATGCAGAGATGAGTGATACTCAGAGCAATGCAGACCACACAAACACTTCAGATAACTACAAATATTTCTAAATAAAAGAGCAATGCTGTCTCTCAGCTCCTCCCACTAATTAACTGATCCTATTCACACTTTGCAAAGGAATTTTGGTAAATTTTTTAACTGATCCAAAAACTCTTAAAAATCCAACAGAACAGAAAACGTAAAACAAAAACAAATGTAATACTAGAATAAGATACATAGTATCTGGAGATATGCTCTAGAGAGAAAAGGAATGCAGCAGAATGGTGGAGATATGCTCTAGAGAGAAGAGGAATGAAGGTCAGCAGGACTAAGACAGAATACATGTGTGTGAATGAGAGGGAGGATAGAGGAATGGTGAGGATGCAGGGAGTAGAGGTGGCGAAGGTGGATGAGTTTAAGTACTTGGGATCAACAGTTCAGAGCAATGGTGAGTGTAGAAGAGAGGGGAAGAAGAGAGTACAGGCAGGATGGAGTGGGTGGAGAAGAGTGTCAGGAGTGATTTGTGACAAACGAGTACCAGTAAGAGTGAAAGGGAAGGTCTACAAGAGGGTAGTGAGACCAGCTATGTTATATGGGTTGGAGAGAGTGGCACTGAAAAAAAGGCAGGAGTCAGATCTTGACGTGGCAGAGTTGAAGATGTTAAGATTTGCACTGGGTATGACGAGGATGGACAGGATTAGGAATAAGTATATTAGAAGGTCAGCCCAGGTTGGAAGGTTTGGAGACAAAGCCAGAGAGGCAAGATTACATTGGTTTGGACATGTGCTGAGGAGGGATGCAGAATATATTGGGGAAAAAGACACTAAGGATGAAGCTGCCAGGTAACAGGAAAAGAAGGCCTAAGATAAGGTTTATGGTGAGAGAGGACATGCAGGTGGTTGGTGTGACAGAGCAAGATGCAGAGGACAGGAAGAAATGGAAACAGATGATCCACTAGGGCGACCCCAAATGGGAACAGCTGAAGGAAAAAGAGAAGAGTAAGATACAAAATAGAAGTGATCAAACCTTAAATAAAGAGCTTCAAATCAAAATTAAATGCAGAGATGAATGATACTCAGAGCAATGCAGACCACACAAACACTTCAGGTAACTACAGATATTTCTAAATAAAAGAGCAATGCTGTCTCTCAGCTCCTCCCACTAATGAACTGATCCTATTCACAGTTTGCAAAGGAATTCTTGGTAATTTTTTTAACTGACCCTAGCCAAGAAGTCTCAAAACTCCAACAGAACAGAAAATTAAAACAAAAAACAAAATGCAGAGTTGAGTGATACTCAGAGCAATGCAGACCACACAAACACTCTGCTGGTGCTTGTATCATGTTTGAATTATTATACTACATTCAAAAGTCTAGTGGCACCTGTGCCTCTATCCTGTGTGGTCTGTAGGTACATTGTACCTCATCTGAATTGCTGCACTGTGCTTCCTAGTCTTGTAGCATGCATACATGTTGTAGTCTTCTTTATTGTACTGTGTGTATTGAATCTGGTATTCTTTTTTATTAGTTGCACACTTATATAGAGTCATTTCCAGTAGAAGTGAATATATTGTTAGATCACTTTATCTATGTCCATGTAGCATCCAAACTACTGTCACTGTATTGCATTTGAAACAGTACCCTGAAGCATTATTATTTAACCCAGCCCTCTCAAATAGGTTACCTCAGTTAACATAACATCCTGAACCCATTATTACTGAACCCCTTTCCAACTCCAGGTGCCCCTCTACCATCAGTCTTTTTGTTACCATGAGACCAACATCTACAATATAAAAAAAATCAAATTAGGTTAAAAAAATAAAAAAGGTACTATGTGTGTACAGAATGTTTTAGCCAATATGCAAAAGCTCAGAAGAGAAACATGAAAGCCATTTGGGGTGAAACAGGCAGGACTGTCTACAATCAGCCTCCATGATGAAATTCCCTTTCACTCTTCTATTCACAGTGCTCTCAATGACCATTCCTGCTCATCAGAAATACTTTCTAGAGACATATTACCCTGAATTAGTTCCAAACCAAAATATTTCACTGGGCACGTTATTTACCTCTCAGTACAGACAATTCAATAACTTTTCCCATTCCATTTCACCATGCCTAGCAGTCCAGACAAAAAAACTCTCTCAGATTTGTATTTATTTACCATCCGTTAACCAGGGTAGAACATAGATCCACATGACTTGTCTTCAGTCTCAACCCTCTATCTTCAAGCTCAGCCCAGCTGAGTAGTTTAGCTATTCTCCAGAAAGTTTTGAAGCCTAAAATTTCCAAGTCCTCCCCAATACACTGGCAGAATTACTTTTCCCTACTGGCTTTCTATTTTCTCCACAAAACTCTAACAAACTTGGAAGCCAGAGGGGTACAGTCTGAGGCTTCCCAGAGTTGGGACAAGGGAATACATAAAAAACTTAACAGCTATACTTTTTAGCTTAGTGAAAAAAAATGGTTTACTGTATGCTACGGAATGTGTGTAAAATGGATGCAAACCTTGAGGAAATAGTATTATCTTTAAAAAAAACAATCTTTTTCATAAAAGCCAATTCCAAAACATTCTTTTTGGGGGGATTAGCATTTTGCACTTAAGCATCACTGTTTCATATGCTACTGATACATTTTGTTGTTACTGCAGATGACAAATGAATACCTAAATATTTAAGGTTGCCTTCTTACATAAAAATAATACTTTTCTTGCAGCCTCCTCGCTGCAATAAAATAACTGTCAATGCATTTTGTTTGGTTATATTTAACTTATAACATAAAATATGTCCAAAATTACTTAATATTCCAAACAATTTCTCCACAGTTTGTTCAGGGTTTGCTAAATGAATGAACATAACATCTGCACAAAGGGATACTTTGAATATTTCCCCAGAGTAAAACCTGATAAGTCCGAAGTAAAACTTGCCTTCACTAGTGGCTGTAATACAGCACGAACAGGAGGTGAGAGTGGACAACCCTGTCCTGTTCCTCTCCTCATTCCCAATTCATCAGACAGGTCAGCGGTCACTTTGAAGCTAGCAGTAGAACCCTCACCTGATGGAATTCAGTCAGTAACCCAAATAAGTCTAACACCCTGAATAAATAGCTACATCTCAGCTTGTCAAAGCTTTCTCTGTATCTAAGTTCATTACCATCACTGGAAGATCATGTTTGCAAGCTTCCTCCATTATTTGCAATATTGTCAAGCTATTGCCAAGAGTCTGACATCAAGGGATGTACCTACATTGATCAAACTGGTGCAAAAATGTAATTTTCTTTACTATCCATTTTACTAGGATTGTTATGACTATTTTATCATCTGATATATAATAGAAATAGGTCTATGTGAACTTGGGTATGTAGAAGTCTTCCATTCCTTGGGAAGAATCATTGTTATTGTTTTCATTTGTGAATCTGGGACCTTCTTTACTTCAATGACAGCATTCATTAATTTAAAAACTCCTTCAATATCAGCTGTCTCCATCTGATAAAGCTTTGCCAGGATTCCATCCAGTCTTGGTGTTTTCTTTCTAGGTAAATCTCTTATTCCTATCTCATATTTATTCCTTGATACTGTAGCCACCACAAGGCTTTAACTTTACCTATATTCACTCCCTGCAGCTTTATTCCACTTAGAAACACCTTCCTCCTCTTATTCAGTGAATTCAAATCCTTTTTAAAATACAGCTCCTCATAACACTTTCTGAAAATGTCTAGTATGCATGCTGGAGCTTGATGTAATCTGTCTTATTGTAACAGTTATTGTAACAGGCTAATAGCTCTGACAATATGTGACAACTTTTCTTGCCACAGTAGAAGAGTAAACTCAGTGACTTTGCATTCTGTAACTAAAATCTAAGTCTGACTCAAACATATTAAATTCCTTAGCCCTTTCTATATCTTTCAAGGCTGTTTCATTGCCCCTACCATGCAATATCTTCATTTCACTTATCCAAACCTGCCACTGCTCCCAGGCACCATTCTTCTTGCCCCTTATCCTTGGAGTAAAATATTACACATTTAAATTAATCATTGTTTTAAATGCCTCTGTATTCCGCGGTGGTGCAGCGGTAGCATTGTTGCCTCACAGCAAGATGTTCTCCCGTTCGATTCTCGGTTGGAGTGCGGGGAGTGCCTTCTGTGTGGAGTCTGCATGTCCTTCTTGTGGTTGGGTGGGCGTTCAAAAGACATGTGTAAATGGGCATGCCTTCTCTGAAGGTTGAACATCGAGCTGGCACCTCGGCGTTTGTGAAAATCTACTGCCAATCATTAGTGGACCGGAGTTCCACTGTGGCGACCCTTAACCGGGAAAAGCCGAAAGACAACAACAACAACATTGTTTTAAATGCCTCCCAGTACTGCAATTTCTCATATGCATCTTCTTGATAATCCCTCCACCAGTTCTCTGTTACAACCAGTCTGGTGTTACAACAAAACAAAGTACTGAATATTCAATGTCTAAATATTCTCCTGTGGTCTTCACTTTTTTTAGTACTAAAGGAACATGGTGTGACACATAGGCTGATTGGGTTCTTAGTTTGACAACCCAGTGCTTCTGTTTACTTGTTATTATAATTCTGTCTAGCCTACATATACTGGCCAGTAACATGTAAACTGATTCCCCTAGCTTTTCTTTCCCTATAGTTTGGGATTATCATGACCATCATTAGTGTCTGCTGCTAGGATCTGGACTCCAGCTAAAAAATGTCATTCCCTCATGAAAGCGCAGTATACTGACTTCCATATTTCTTATTTTTGGCTATGCAGAATTAGGCAAAATATACAAAGAAGCTGTTGTAATCACTTTCAAGGCTTTATCTCTTTGTACCAATGGTGCAGGTTACAGGCAGTGGACAACTTGATTCCCAAAACATACACAAACATTTTGTGTCTTAGTAGCCTGGATTAGGATTACTAATCACAGTGAGCCCAGCATGAATGTATAACATTCTGCTGACACTAATGACCCAAATTCAAACAAGCAATGAACAATTATTTGTAAGAATATGCCTTATAGTGTTCCAATATGAGGTAACTGCATACACGTGATATTTTTTTTAATTTTGGTCTAGAAAATCCAACACCTTTAATTGTGATCTTCATGGTGGTGCTGCGGTAGCATTGTCACCTCACAGTAAAATGTTGTCCTGTTCGATTCTCAGCTAAAGCATCTTCTGTGTGGAGACATGCAAGAATGGGCGTACCTTCGTTGAAGGTTGTGCATCAGAGCTGGCAACTCGGCACATAAAAAGCTACTGCCAATCATTAGCGGACCAGAGTTCCCTAACCGGGAAAAGCCGAAAGACACAACAACTTTAATTATGATCTTCAAACTACTGAAACTAAAACAGTAAATATGAGTGAATATGGGATTGACAGGTCTGCAGTGCCTCTGAGTATACCTCCATTCCAAAATGCAGTGACCTATAGTTAGGAAGGGAATGAGGGGTGCAGGGTGTAAATCTCCCATGCAAAAATGCTTTAATAGCATTACAGTAAGTTCTGAGATCAATGTATCTCTGCTGAAACTGTACCTTACTTAAGTACTAGGCTAGTTGCCTTTGCAGGCCTTTTAAAATCTAGCCATTTTTTTCTTCAAAGGTGAGATTCAAACCCTTTACCTTTTGTCTATGAGGTAAACACCTTTACCATTATGCCACCCCCAACCCTCAATACATTGCAGAAAACCCAATAATGTGTCTTATATTCCTGATAGCATAAATGCAGTTTTTGTATTCTCTTGATAAAGACTAGCCTAATGTAAAACAACTCAAAGGGGACAGAAGATGTTTTAGTGATCATATTAAAACTTTTTAAACTCTAGTGATGCATACAGGTCCATTTGTTAAATCAGCTTTGTGATGCCTCTAGACATCTGATATAGCATGTTTATATTTACATTGATAACTAAAAAATATATACTACATACAACCTAGCGAAAGACTGCATCCTAAAGCTTACATGACAGGTAACACTGCTGCACTGGTATTTGACCTATACCTAATACAACTGAAGAGATAATCAATGCTGTTCATATACTACTTATGTGTATACTGTAATAATTTTTATATTACTCTAAAACTCTCAACAGAAATGCTAGCAGAACAAGCAGCAGGGACAGTCTGTTAGACAGTATATTTGAGAATCAGTACAACTGTACAAATAAGGAAATTCATCAGCCACAATTTGTATATTTGAAAAAAGAAGGCACTTATCAGACCAATGATCGAGTACAATGCCCCATTCGGGATGTATCTCACCCGACACCTGCAGCAATTGGAGAGACCCCAAAAGTTCCTCACCAAAAGGATAAGGGGACTCCAAAATCTGTCATATGCTGCCAGACTGAAGAAACTCCAGCTCTATTCAGTCGCATACCGTCTGCTCAGAGGTGACCTGTGCCTGACATACAAGGCCATGTCCAACCCGGAATTAATGGACATGCTCCACCTCAAAAAATCCAAATCTACCAGATCCACTAGAGCAAGCGACTTAAACCTTAGCACGGATATAAATAGGACATGCTGGAGGGATAGATTTGTCACCCAGAGACTCCCTATGCTGTGGAATAAAATCCCGGTCCATGTGAGGCAGAGCACCTCGCTGGCTCTGTTCAAGAGAAATCTTGACCTGTGGATGGGTGATCGTAGGTTTACCCCGGGAATCATCTCTGTGTCACTGCTGGAGAGAGGCACAACAAACTAATGGATACAGTATTTTTTCATATAAAAACTTTGGGCTAGGCTTATAAATGCCTTAGGGCAGATAGCCTAGTATAAACCTATGAACCTATGAACCTATAGTAAAGAAAAATGTACACAGTAATTAACTTTCAAATAATGATGCAAATGGGAAAGTAGAGAACAGAAAAAAAAAACAGAAAAAAATCCAAAGATCAAAGCTTTACCAAAGTCATCTACTTATCCACCACACTACTCAGGTGAGTATATACAATAATTAATTTTGTCAGACAAAGTGGACTGCTCACATTGGGTCTTTCTTCACATTTACATCAGTAACAGCAACACACACTAGCTTCGCTCCCTACTTTTGGAATGATCAGGGAGTTAAAACCTCAAAGTACAGGAACTGATGCTTTGGCTTGCATGTTTAAAGTGGCCAAGAAGTGAAATTACCTTGAAAAAATAAATTGATAAATCTAATATGCAAAAAGACTTCTGTTTATTTCTTTGTTTGCACATTTGATATCTGGGTAGTGCATTGGTCCTAGGACCCTTTTAAGATATGACTCAGGCCGAGAGGCAATATAAAGTAATGATTTACAAATATTTAAAAATTCACAGTATTATTAAGTTGTTATTAGAGACAGTAATGCAAAGCAAACTAAAAACTAACACAATATAGAATGTATTGACAGAAAACAATTATGTAAAGTTAGTAAAAAGGATGCCATGTAGTTAAATAAAAAACGAGTAAACATGGAAAGTAATATACTTGTATATTACTCAGGCATCACTGTGCTCCCCTACCCTACCCCCAATTCCTACCTACCCTAAACTTAAATCACATAATTCCACCCACTTCTCTAATAGTAATAATAGATGAACATCTAAAATTTGACATGCATATACATGACAACATTAGCAAAACACATCAAAAGCTAGGCATCCTTTATAGGCACAAACATTTCCTAAGCCTTTCCAATAAACAAGTCCCTGCTACTACTTATCTATTTCCCTTTCATCTATGGTGCCCCTTTACTTACCTACAATCCTCCCTAATAACAAAACTTGAAACATGTTATCACAAAATCATCAAGTTTGCTACCAATGCTAAATATTATACCCATCACTGCACAGCTCTACACTTCCTGAACTGGCCTGAACTTCCACACTCTCTCTCCTACTTGCAATTAACAACTGCGCATAAAATAATTTATTCATCTTAGTTCATTATTTATTTTCTGTCATCCCAACAGATATCTCGGATCTGAAAATCATCACCTTTGGCAGATCCACAAGCCAAACCTACCTAATGGCCAGCTTCTTTACTCATGTTCTTTAGTCAGAACCTGGAAAGCCTTACTATTAATAATGAGAATATTATTTATAATTATTTACACGGATACTTCTCTATCTGGAACTACACTTGCACTGCCTCCGCCCTTTAAAACCTGACTGTTTTTACTTCATGAAGATATTCTGTTTTTAATTACTGTTACCTACTAAATGTCTGGTAATAACCTGACTATACTTCCTGACAGTAGCATATGTAATACTAGCTCTTTATTATGCAATCTATGTTTATATTTAGTTGTATCTAACTGACAACTTCTGTTGTACCTAGGTGCATATACTTTGTAAACATTTATCATATTATTATATTCTATTGAATGTTCATGTTTTTGTTGAGCATTTCTCCCTCGGCCTCCACTGAAAATGGGCTCTTTACAGCCCAGTGGACTATCCTGGTAAACAAATGACTATAAATAATTAAACTGTAAGAGCAAAAAGAGTTATGAGAGCTTGCAATGATGAGGAAGTAAGAAGAGATATGGTAAAGTGGAAAGACGAGGCAAATAAAACATGCGTGAAGTGGTAATAAAGCAGAGAGGGAGAGGGATATATGGTGAGGAAGAGGAATAAATAGAAATAACTAAGGTATGTTAGACGTGAGTGTGCAGAATGATGTAGGGGAAGTAGAGGAGTTCAGAAATATGGCAGCAGTGAATATGAAGAAAGAGGTAGTGTGTTAAGCTGAGCATGTATGTTATGAGGGAGGGAGTTATTGCACTTACTCTGTGGAAAAATTGTATGCAAAAGTACAATTGTGTATGCAAGTCTGATTTGGTTATAGGTTCATAGGTTCATAGGTAGATACTAGGCTATCAGCCCTAGGGCCTATGTAAGCCTAGCCAACAAGGTTCCCTGGCTTTTGCCACCCAAAAATGTTATTTTCCTGTGCCCCTGTGGAGCAGGGCCACAGAAGTGATCCCCAGGGTAAATTTCCTAATTCCCATCCATTCATCAAGACTGTTCTTGAAGAGTGCTAATGAGGAACTTTGCTTGACATAGATAGGTAGATTGTTCCAGAGTATGGGAAGTCTCTGGGACAGGAATCTATCCCTCCAGCATGTTCTATTTATTGCGGTGACAAGGTTTAGATCCCTAGAGCATGTATACCAGAGGGATTGGGATTTCTTTATGTGTAGCATGTCCAACAGCTCTGGGTTTGACAGAGTTTTGTATGTTAGGCAGAGATCACCTCGGAGAAGGCGATATGCTATGGAGTAAAGCTGGAGTTTTTTTAGATGGTCAATGTAGGACAGCTGTTTGAGACCCATAATCCTCTTGGTGAGGTGTGACGCCCATGCCCTGGCCCAGCAATCAAGGAGTCTCAATCCTCACCATTAACACCAGAGAGGGCGTCTCATATATAAGGAAAGGATAACAAATACACACAGTAAAGTGCAATTTCCCGTAAGAGCACACAGAGATCACAGTCAGTTTGGGGCTGGTTGCTCCTTTGCTCTCCGGGTCCCCAATAAGACTCCCTACTGGCAGAGCTATAGGGTCCAGATCTCAGCCCAGCTGGGAAAGCTAAAATCTCCAGCACCCTCTCTGTCCAACCAGTGCTTCGTGCCCCTGCCCAAGTAGCTGACACACACACTTTGAGATAAGTTTATACAACCACACAGAAACTCCTGGGGAAGGTTGATACAGGTTCTCCAGCTGTGCCCCCTTTTCCAGACTATACGATAGTACCACTTGCCACCACCCAGCTAATATTTATCAGCTACCCAAAGGCTCTTAAAAGGGTGTCCAATTATTACTGTGCAATATTATTATCCAATTGGTAAGCGTGACTAATCAATCAAAGCTTATTTGGAGTGACTTGGACAGTAAACTCTATAAATATGCAATGTACTCTTGAGCTTAAATTATCTCTACACAAATCAGCCACAGTTAAAATGTTTTAAAATATTTAATAATAAATAATTAAAACCACAAGATAATACTTTCTATTACACAGTCAGTTCTAGTCAAGAGTTCAGAGATCACATAGAAATACTTAAAATAATTCAGTAGTACAGTTCTGACATCAAAGAAAAACACTTAGTCTAATGTTTTTAGCTTCTAGCTATCCCTAAAAGAAAATACAAGTCTAAGATAACTTACACAAGACAACAGGCAGTACTGTGAGTTGGATGATCGAGACAAAAATGCTCAATGCCTTCTGATTCTCTCTGTTTAAACTGGTATTGCAATTCTGATAAACTTTATATCATCTTGTTACACGTTCCTGATGTTCCCAGACTACACATTAACTGCATTTACATTCTTAACATCTCCCTTTTGTTATCATGCAGCTGGTCAGGAAACAGGGCAATAAAAATACATTTGCATGTTTAAATCTAGCATTTTGACTCTTGGTTAAAACAACAGAATGAATTTCTTCATCTAGACTTTTTGGCACTACTGTCTACTTCAAAGGGTCACCACATGCTTTACTTTGGTCAGTAGAGTGCAATGTTGCCACATTTATTTCCACTTCCACATGTAACAGTATTTCTTTACATTTGAGACAACAAGCCTGTAGTTTACATTCCAATTTACAAATGACAGAATTATCTGCAAAATTCTATCTGGCTAGGCTGGCAGCCTTCACACCCCCCCCCCCGGAGAACTCAAGTTGTTTTTCAAGTGACCCTTGAGAAATGCTGCTTGAGAAGGTTAGGTCTATCTGAGTGCACCTTACCCCATTCCCTGTCTTAACAGCCCATCTGCAATGGCATTGCTACTCCCACTGCGGTGCTGCACTGACATATCATATGCTTGCAACCCTAGGCTCCATCTTAGCAACTTGGCATTTTTCTGGCTGGCTCTGTTTAACCATGTTAGGGGGTTGTAATCTGTTATAACAGTGAATTTCCTTCCATACAGATAAGGCTGAAGTTTCTGCAATGCCCACACTATGGCTAGACAGTCCTTTTCTACAGTTGCATAGCATTCCTCCCTGGGGTGGAGCCTACAACTGAGATAAACCACTGGGTGCTCTTCCCCCTCTGAAGAAATCTGGCTAAGTACAGCCCCCACCCCCATGGTTTGAAGCATCCACCTGCACAATAAATGATTTGCTATAATCTGGACTAGCTAACACAGGGGGTCCTCCCAAATATTCTTTAAGCTTTGGAATACCTGCTCACATGCTGGGGTCTGCACTACCTTATCTGGCCTGTTCTTCCTTGTCAGGTCTGTGAGGGGAGCAGCTATGGTACTATAACTGGGGACGAACCTTCTGTAGTACCCTGCTGTCCCTAAAAATGCACTCACCTGCTTTTTAGTAACAGGTGCAGGCCATGCCTGAATGGCTTCCACTTTGGCAGGTTCTGG
This sequence comes from Protopterus annectens, assembly GCF_019279795.1. Classification (NCBI taxonomy): domain Eukaryota; kingdom Metazoa; phylum Chordata; order Ceratodontiformes; family Protopteridae; genus Protopterus; species Protopterus annectens. The sequence continues at coordinate 197,037,888 of NC_056745.1, forward strand.
CCTTATCTTACCACTCCCCACTCTATGTTCTAGGTAGGAGACCTCCGCCATACCCACCTGGCATTTGCTCGGCTTAATGGTCAACCCTGCCCACTGTAGTCTGCCCAGCACCTCCCTGACATGCTGAAGGTGCTCTGGCCAGGAATGGCTGTAGATGGCAATATCATCTAGGTAAGCAAGGGCAAACCCTCCTGCTCCTGCTAGGATACAATCTACCAGCCTCTGGAAAGTCACTGGGGCATTCTTCATCCCAAAGGGCATCTTTGAGAGCTCATAAAAGCCAAAAGGAGTCAAAAAGGCTGACTTCTCTCTAGCACTGGGAGTCAAGGGCACCTGCCAGTAACCCTTGGTAAGATCAATGGTTGTAAGATACTTAGCCCCCACCCAGTTGATCTAGGGCCTCATCTGTCTTAGGCATGGGGTAAGCATCTGACTCTGTGTGACTATTTAATTTCCAGTAGTCCACACAGAACCTGGTGCTGCCATCCTTCTTTGGCACCAGCACCACTGGGGAGGCCCAGGGACTGTTGGACTCTTGAATCATCCCTAGTTCCAACATCTCCTGTACCTCCTCCCACAGGGTCTGTCTGTCTCTCTCAGGCACCCTATAAGGGGCCTGCCTAATAGGCCTTTGGGGTCCTGTATCCACCTACTGCTGCACTAGTTGGGTGCAACCTGGTTTCCCAGTGAACATGTCCCCAAATTCCTGCAACACTGCTAGGATTTCTCGAACCTAGGTAGGAGATAGCTTCTGGAACATTGCTACCCCTTCCACTGATGTGTCAGCCCAAATATCACTGCGATCAGACCCCAGCTCTCCCTCAGACTCCTCCTGAAATCCACTGCAAATGCTCAGCCCAAGGGCCTCCCTATCATGGTAAGGTTTCATCATGTTAACATGGTACAATTTGTGCTCCTGCCTTCTGCCTAGCAGTTCCACCATGTAGTTAACATCACTTACCTTTCTTACCACCTTGTAGGGTCCCTCCCAAGTTGCTTGCAGCTTGTTGTGTCTGACAGGAATGAGAACCATTACCTGCTGCCCCACAGCATACTCTCTAGCTCGAGCTTTCCTGTCATACCACACCTTGTTCTGTTGTTGGGCTTCTGCCAGGTTCTTCTGGGCCAAACCCATGAGTTCCCTGAGCCTTGTCCTGAGATTTAGGATGTATGCCGCAACAGACTCCTTGTGAGACTCGCACTCACCTTCCCACTCATCTCAAATTAAATCTAGAGGTCCCCTCACCCTATGCCCATACAGCAACTCAAACGGTGAAAAAACCTGTGGATTTCTGGGGAACCTATCTGTAAGCAAACAACAGATGGGGCAAATATTTGTCCCACTCCCTCTTAAACTGATCTTCAAATGCCCGTAGCATGGATTTGATTGTAGAGTTTAACCTCTCAACAAGACCATTAGTCTGGGAATGGTAGGGGGTGGTCTTCATGTACTTCATCCTACAGGACTTCCACAGACAAGCCAGCAGGTCTGACATGAAATTGGCACCTCTGTCAGACAGTATTTCTTTTGGGAAACCTACCCTGCTGTAAATCTCTAACAAAGCATTTGCCACCTTCTTTGCCTCAATGGAGGACAAAGCCACTGCCTCAGGGTATCGTGTAGCATAATCCACTATCACTAGGATATACTTTTTCCCTGTGGAACTTGGGGTACTCAGATGACCCACACTATCCATAGCTACCCTCTGAAATGGCTCTTCAGTCACAGGCAAAGGCATCAAAGAGCTTTCACCTTGTCTCCTGTCTTGCTTACCTTTTGGCACTGCTCACAGGTCTTGCAGTACCCTGTTACATCTCTGGAAATTCCAGGCCAATAGAAGTTCTGCATAATATGCCACTTTGTATATTTTATGCCCATATGACCTGCAAAGGGACTATCATGGGCTATGGCTAGAAGCGCCAGACAGTAGGCTCTAGGTGCTACCAACTGCTGTACTCTCTCAGCTTCTAGCCCTCCCTCAGGGGTCCACTCTCTGTATAGTAACCCTTTGTCCCAGTATACAGATTCCCCCTTTCCTTGAGAATCAGGTGCCTCCCTAGCTACCTGCCTCTGGCCTTGCAATGTAGGGTCTGAGAGCTGAGCCTATCTCAACTCTCTCCTTGTAACCCTTCCCAGCTTCCCTTCCACAGGAAGTCTGGCATCCTCTGACAGTAGTGCCTCACTGTTAGCCTGGTTACTACTACTCACCTCTACATTTGCAGTCACTCTGTCCAAAGGACCATCAGTGCCCACAAGCAGCTGTGGCTCACCTTCAGTCTCACTGCTACAGAGTAGCTCTCTCCCTGAAGTAACTGGATCACCAGTCCTGGCTGCAAGTTTGCAGTCTGTCTGGGTTTCCCCCAGGCTACCAGACCCATATGCTTGTCTCCTAGCCTGAGTGCATGTAACTGCATAAGCACATGGTACAGCCTCATCTAAATCCTTCCCTCTCAGGACATCTGCAGGATGGTAGTTCGGTACCCCTGTTGCTTCAAGACAACCTACTATTGGCATTTTGTCTTTCCCACTTACTGGCTCCCTCACCTTTGGTTCTACACCTTGCCTCCATGGACACCTGTATGCCATATGGCCCACTGGTTGCATTCAAAACATTTAACCCTAGCTCCTGGACATGTACTTGGACTAGTGGCTTCCCCTGCTACTGGCAGATTCTGTTGTGACAGTCTGTGCTGCCCACCATGGGTTCCTTTAGACCCATGAGAAGTACTGGGGGTCCCCTTCCTGTGCAGGGCTGCCCTGCTTGCCAGGTATAGGTCTCCCTCCTTCCCCAACCCATCTGAAGTAGCACACTGTCTATCAGCTAACCAAATCCTCATGTCCTCAGGCAAAGTGCTAAGGGCTTGTTCCCTCACCAAAAGGTCTGCCAGCCCTTAAAAAGTGGTGACCTGACATCCATTAATCCACCTATAGAAATAAGTGCTCAGTTCAGCAACATATTCACACACACTTTCATCTGCTTTGCATCTATGCTCATGAAACTTTTTCCTATATGTTTCATGTGTTAGCTTAAACAGTTCTAAAAGACATTTCTTAACAGCAGTATAATCAAAACATGCAACATCAGACATTTTGGACAGAACAGTTACAGCTTTACCATGGAGTAAGGGGGTCAGGAACCATACCCAGAGCCCTTGGTCAACTTCATACTGTTTACATACCCTCTCAAACATATGAATGAAACTATCAAAATTATCCCCTTCTTTAAACTGCAGAAGAAATTTACTGACCTTTTGTGCTTCTGGGGTCCAGTTACTCCCTTCCCCATTACCTCCATGACTCTAGTGAAGAGTCAGCATCTCCTTCTCATGCTGCCTCTACCTCTCTTGTTCCTCTGCTTGCAGACATAACAGTTTCGCATTCTCCTCTGCCTGCAAACATCGCAGTCTCTCATTTGCTTCTAATTCCACATGCCTGGCCTCCAACTCAAGTCTATTTAGCTCCAGCTGGATTTTTAAGTCCACTTCAGAAAGGTTGAGCTGTCCATTCTCCGAGAGAATTATATCTCCACTGCCAGTCTGATTGTTCTCCTGGTTGCTGTTTTCTGATGAAGGTGTAACCAAGGCTGCAATCAGGTCTGCTTTAGTCAGGTTTCCATGCACCAGTCCCCTATCCTGGCACATTTCCACCAGCTGGCTCCTTGTCAGCTTTCCATACTCCTCTGCTGACATGCTGCCTGCTCACCCTGACTAACTAAGCTAACAAAAGAAATAAAACAATTGTGATCTGAACTCTGAGTATTCACTGCATGGCTGTTTTAGAGTACGAAAACACCTTCAAAGCTCACTGTACACAAGCTACAAGATTCACTCTACCCACACCACTACAAGCCAATTAGTATTTGCCAACTAATTAATATGTGATGTGCATATCCCACCACTGCCAAACACAAATGTGAGGATATCCCAACCACTGCCACCAATTAATATGTGAAGCCCGTGACCTGGCCCAGCAATCAAGGAGCCTCAATCCTCACCACTAATATCAGAGAGGGCATCTCATATATGAGGAAAGGATAACAAATACACACAGTAAAGTGCAATTTCCCTTAAGAGCACACAGGGATCACAATCAGTCCGGGGCTGGTCACTCCCTTGCTCTCCAGGTCCCCAATAAGACTCCCCACTGGCACAGCTATAGGGTCCAGATCTCATCCCAGCTGGGCAAGCTAAAATCTCCAGCAACCTCTCTGTCCAACCAGTGCTTCATGTCCCTGCCCAAGTAGCTGACACACACACTTTAAGATATGTTTATACAACCACACAGACACTCCTGGGGAAGGCTGGTACAGGTTCTCCAAGCTGTGCCCCCTTTTCCAGACTATACAGTAGTACCACTTGCCACCAGCCAGCTAATATTTATCAGCTACCCAAAGGCCCTTAAAAGGGTGTCCAATTATTACTGTGCAATATTGTTATCCAATTGGTAAGTGTGACTAATCAGTCAAAGCTTATTTGGAGTGACTTGGACAGTAAACTCTATAAATATGCAATGTACTCTAGAGCTTAAATTATCTCTAAACAAACCAGCCACAGTTAAAAGGTTTTAAAATGTTTAATAATAGATAATTAAAACCACAAGGCAATACTTTCTACTACACAATCAGTGCTAGTCAAGAGTTCAGAGATCACACAGAAATACTTAAAATAATTCAGTAGTACAGTTCTGACATCACAGAAAAACACTTAGTCTAATCTTTCTAGCTTCTAGTTATCCCTAAAAAACACAAGTCTAAGATAACTTACATAAGACAACAGGCAGTGCTGTGAGTTGGATGATCAAGACAAAAATGCTCAATGCCTTCTGATTCTCTCTGTTTAAATTGCTATTGCAGTTCTAATAAACATTACATCATCTTTTTACACTTTCCTGGTGTTCCCAGGCTTCACATGAACTGCATTTACATTCTTAACATCTCCCTTTTGTTATCTTGCAGCTGGTCAGGAAACAGAGCAACAAAAATACATTTGCATATTTAAATCTAGCAGTTTAAATCTTGGTTAAAACAATAGAAATAATTTCTTCATCTAGACTTTTCAGCACCACTGTCTACTTCAAAGGATCACCACATGCTTTATTTTGGTCAGTACAGTGCACTGTTGTCACATTTATTTCCAGTTCTACATGTAACAGTATTTCTTTACATTTAAGACAACAAGCCTGTAGTTTACATTCATATTTACAAATGACAGAATTATCTGCAAAATTCTATCTGGCTAGGCTGGCAGCCTTCACATGAGGTACTTCTGTGGCCATTCCAGCTGTTGCAGATGTTGTGTGAGGTATATTCCAAAAGGGGTGTTGTACTCAATAATGGGTCTAAATAGTGCCAAGCAGAGGGGAATAATGACCTCTTTTTTCCTGGATGAGAACCTTTTCATGATGAGGTGTGCCACATAGAAGGATTTCCTGACTACTGTGGTAATGTGATTATCAGAGGAGAGTCTACTGTCCACCTGAGTCCCAAGGTCTCTTATCACACCTCCGGAGTTAAGAAGACTGCCTCCTATGTGGTAGTTCATGTGAACAGAGTTTTTACCAAAGGGGATGACAATGCACCTTTTGGCATTTAGCTTGAGGCCATGGCTCTGACACCAGGCATCTGTCTCAGTGAGGCCCTTCTGTAGGATGGCCACGTCATTTGGAGATTTGACTATGGCACCTAGTTTGCAGTCATCTGTGAACTTCATCAGCCAGAGGCCCTCTGTATTAGCCCTTACTTCAGAAAAGTAGATACCAAACAGGAGAGGACCTAGGACTGAACCGTATGGTTCTCCACTTGTCACTGGTTTGAAGTCAGATTTGGAGTCTGCAACTTTTACAATGTGGGTTCTGTCAGTGAGCCAGTTGGCAACCCATCTTGTGACACATGGATTTATACCAATTTTATTGAGTTTATCTATAATTCCAGAATGGGGATGGTGTCGAAAGCCTTGGTGAGGTCAAGATAGGATGTGTGAACTGCCTTTCCCTCATCAACGGCTTTGGTGACTGTTTCAAAGAAGTCAATCAGATTAAGGAGACATGATCTGTCTTTCACAAACCCGAACTAGGTGGGGTCCAGGGTTTGGAGGTTACATATGTCTTTGTTTATGACTTCCATGATGATGCGTTCCATGGTCTTGCAGACCAGGCTCATCAGGCTAATAGGGCGATAGTTCCCGGGATCCGTGGTGGCTCCCCCTTTGTGGAGTGGTATAATTGTTGCTGTGCGCCATTCACTGGGTACGAAGCCTGATGTGAGGCTATGATTGAACATGGTGTTTAGGTGGGGAGCCACTTTGTTCTGAAGTTCATGTAAAATGCAGCCTGGGATGTTGTCCGGTCCCATGAAAGCTGTGTTCTTGGCTTTGGAAAGTGCAGTTTTTACCTGAGCAGTTATGATTGCAGGGGCTCTGCATTCTTCCAGTATAGATATGGGCCCTTTAGGGGGTGAGAGGGGAGTAAATTAGCACTGAACCTATCAGCCAGGATGTTGGAGATATCAGTTGGTTCTATAATGTTTGTGCCACTGTGCTGTAGCTCAGAGCAGACCTGGGTGTTGCCATTGAGTTTCTTGACATAGCTATAGAATGCTTTGTAGCTGTCCTTAGAATCAGAGGCAATCTTGTTTTCATAGCTAGCTTTGGAGGATTTTATGAGGGATCTCAGTTTCTTATTGAGGGTGACTAGGGAGCTCCTCCACTCATGGGATTTTACTCTCTTCTGCAACAGTTTCTTCCTTCTGTTGTAGAGTTTGTTTATAGCCGGGGACCACCAGATTGGCTTCCTTTTTTGGAGGATAGCATCTTGGTTCTGTTAGGGATAGCATGATCCATGCACTCATGTAAGTGCTTATAAAGTGCATTTGTGCAGGATTCTGCAGTCATAGCTGCAGTGCCCATCTGCAAAGATGTTGTGAAATTTGCCACTTCTGTCTTAAGAAGAATGAAGTTGGCTTTGGAAATTTTTTTTACAGTGGTTTCCCTAATTGGGGGTGGGGGTGGGATGTGGATATCTATGTTGATTAGCTTATGGTCTGATCTGCCCAACAAAAAGTTGACTTCAGGTGTGGCACACTGGTCACTCATGTTGGTAATGACTAGGTCTAGGATACTGATGTCTTTGGTGGGGGTGTCTCTAAGTTGATCCAGGGCACTGGAGTTAATGAATTATAGAAAGCGTTGAACGAAGGAGTTGGTACATGAGTAGTTTTCCCAGTTAATGCTGGGGTAGTTGAAATCTCCCATTATAAGGGTGTTTGGTTGGACCCTAATATTTTCTAGTATATCAAGAAAAGAGAAGTGGGAGTCCTGGGGCATGGTGGGGGATCTGTAGCAAGCTACAATTTGAATTGCAGTTTTGTCCAGAGTTAGTTACACTTGGATAATTTTGGATGCATTATGTTGGGCAACTAGCCTGGAGGTGTGGATATGCTTAATGAATATGGACACACCTCTGCCTTTGGTGTTCCAGTCCAGGTTAGATGGCCGGAAGGTATGGTATGAGTTATATCCTGGTAATGCAGGGGCGCTCTCCGGAGCCTTGAACCAGGTTTTAGTTACAGCACAGATATCAATGTTCTCCATTTTGAGGAATGCCTCGAGTGAGTGCATTTTGAGGTTTAGACTTCTAGCATTGAGTAGCATTACCCTCAGTTTTTGTTTGCCTGTACCTGCTACGGTGGTGGATTTGTCATTTGGACCTTGCCTAAAAAGGCACTATAGGAGTGGCAAGAGCCTTAGCCAGTATCCAGAATCCCAGGGTTGACAGGTGCAGGCCATCCCTGGCAAAGCATTGTGGCCTGTTGACCATGTCGTCCCAGGCAGACAGATACTGGATCCCTTTAGAATGAAACCGGAAGCTTAGCCAATTGTTGAAGTCAATCATGTTGTCCTTGTACTGTGGTATCATTCTGGGCAAAGATAGGATGCTACTCAGGGCTAGGTAATACCTGCCTGGATTACAAGATAGGAGAGCTCTTCCATGTCTCTTTTCATGTAGTCCAGGGAGGTACATCTCAGGTCATTCACACCAACATGCACAATGACTGAGTCAATTTGTACTTATTGTGGAGTGACCTGAGTGTGTGGGTTATGTGGCAGATCCTGGCAGCCGACAGGCAGCTTACAGTAACTTTCTCCTTGTCTAGTCTGGTGAGTGGAAAATCAGTGTGCCTGGCTATAGAGTCATCTATGACTAATGTCTTGGGTACGTTGGTTTGCCTTATGGGCTGTGGTTGGGTGGCACACTGAGTCTGTGGGTTATGTATCTTTTGGGTTGTGCTGAGGGGTGGAGGTTTCTGGCGTTTCTGCTTTGGAGGTCTCTGTTGCTTGGGCAGAGCATTATTGAGAGCCTCTGTGAATGTTTTTGTGTTTCTATGTGTGGGTTTTGATGGTGTAGGTTTAGTGGGTCTATGTGATGAGTGTGGTGTGGTGTGAGTGTTTACCTTCTCCTCTTGACTGACAAGTTCAGTCTTGGGTTGAGAGAGCTTTGCCTTCAGTTTGGCTAGATAAATGCATCTCTCACAGGTTGTAGTGTTGGGTAGTAGGAGGAGATGGTTGTCAGTGTACATGAGGCAATTGCTACATTGCCCCAAGATGCCCAGATTCATCAGGTAGTCAGGAGAGAACCCCGGGAGCTGTCTCATGGACATGCCTGGGTAAGAGAACCCCGGGAGCTGTCTCATGGACATGCCTGGGTAAGAGAACCCCGGGAGCTGTCTCATGGACATGCCTGGGTAAGAGAACCCCGGGAGCTGTCCCTTGGACATGCCTGGGTAAGAGAACCCTGGGAGATGTCTCATGGACATGCCTGGGTAAGAGAACCCCGGGAGCTGTCCTCTGGACATGCCTGGGTAAGAGAACCCTGGGAGCTGTCCCTTGGACATGCCTGGGTAAGAGAACACCATGAGCTGTCCCCTGGACATGCCTGGGTAAGAGAACCCTGGGAGCTGTCCCATGGACATGCCTGGGTAAGAGAACCCTGGGAGCTGTCTCATGGACATGCCTGGGTAAGAGAACCCTGGGAGCTGTCTCATGGACATGCCTGGGTAAGAGAACCCCGGGAGCTGTCTCATGGACATGCCTGGGTAAGAGAACCCTGGGAGCTGTCTCATGGACATGCCTGGGTAAGAGAACCCTAGGAGCTGTCCCTTGGACATGCCTGGGTAAGAGAACCCAGGGAGCTGTCTCATGGACATGCCTGGGTAAGAAAACCCCGGGAGATGTCCCCTGGACATGCCTGGGTAAGAGAACCCTGGGAGCTGTCCCTTGGACATGCCTGGGTAAGAGAACACTGGAAGCTGTCCCCTGGACATGCCTGGGTAAGAGAACCCTGGGAGCTGTCCCATGGACATGCCTGGGTAAGAGAACCCCGGGAGCTGTCTCATGGACATGCCTGGGTAAGAGAACCCCGGGAGCTGTCTCATGGACATGCCTGGGTAAGAGAACCCCAGGAGCTGTCTCATGGACATGCCTGGGTAAGAGAACCCCGGGAGCTGCCTCATGGACATGCCTGGGTAAGAGAACCCCGGGAGCTGTCCCTTGGACATGCCTGGGTAAGAGAACCCCGGGAGCTGTCTCATGGACATGCCTGAGTAAGAGAACCCCGGGAGCTGTCTCATGGACATGCCTGGGTAAAAGAACCCCGGGAGCTGTCTCATGGACATGCCTGGGTAAGAGAACCCCGGGAGCTGTCCCCTGGACATGGCTGGGTAAGAGAACCCCGGGAGCTGTCTCATGGACATGCCTGGGTAAGAGAACCCCGGGAGCTGTCCCTTGGACATGCCTGGGTAAGAGAACACCAGGAGCTGTCCCCTGGACATGCGTGGGTAAGAGAACCCTGGGAGCTGTCCCTTGGACATGCCTGGGTAAGAGAACACCGGGAGCTGTCCCCCGGACATGCCTGGGTAAGAGAACCCCGGGAGCTGTCCCCTGGACATGCCTGGGTAACAGAACCCTGGGAGCTGTCTCATGGACATGCCTGGGTAAGAGAACCCCGGGAGCTGTCTCATGGACATGCCTGGGTAAGAGAACCCCGGGAGCTGTCTCATGGACATGCCTGGGTAATCACTATTTTCCTCTAGACAAGTGAGGGAAGTACTGGAGCTGTTTTTCTCCAAGCAACTGAGGAAGATAAGTACAAAAAACTGTTATCCACTTAGGTAATGAGGAAGGTTGAGTGCTGTAGTAATTTGTAGTTTATTTAGTGCTTACAACAGTTCTGCACCAGTGCTGAGCACGAAGAAGCAGATTCAAGTGCTAAAATTAAGGATCTGGATAGTTCTAAGGGAAAAACTGAAGAGCAGACTTTAGGGCGCCAGGAATAGTTTAACCCTAGCTAAGCAGCACTGCTCGATGTGCAGACTCGCACAAACCCACACAAGCACTGGTTTTTAACTCGGAAAGTTGAAAGCGATAGAAATTAGCCTAAAATGGCCAGTAAGGTTAATTTCAGAGCTGATTACTGAAGCAATGACATATATTACAGTTTCTTATGTGCTTTTTCAGCATGTATCTGAAATTCTTGACAGACAGGACTGACTCAGTATTCTCAAGAATTTGATTTCAGTTCTTTGGTGTTAAATTTATTAAAGGCTCTTTCATTAGTTGCTAAAGTTTACGGTGGTCAAGTATTCGGATTTAGTCAGTGCTTCTTTTTAATAAGTATGTGTGATTCCTGAGAACAGTTTAGTTCCTTGTGGAGGGCAGTAACCATCATTAAGGAGTCTACACATTAGAGTGTTGAGTAGGAAAGAGGCTCTACTATCATCTTTGAGACGGAGGGAGGCAGTGGTGCTCAAAGGAGGGACAGAGGGCTGTATAAACCTTAATATTTTATTGTCTCTCCTCTGCAAGCACTCCAAATTTTGGTTAGAGGATAGTGGCGGTAGAGGGAGACGATATTCTAACCTGAACAGTAGAACATTAATGGCGGTATCTTTTCTAACTTTTATGTAAGTAAGTAGGAGAGTGTGTAAGCAAGAATGAAGCTGGGTTATTCTGCATTCTAGTGTGGGATTGAAGAGTTAGAGTTTGGTCTAGCAGCAGGCCCAGATATTTCTGTTGTGTGACATAGGATAGTTGTTAAATGTCTGGGCCGGGGATGCACAGTGCTTGAACAGAAGACAGTCATCCACTAGGGCCAAGTAATGTGGCTGTTGATTTTTTTAATATTAAGAAAGAACCTGTTTGTGCAGAACCAGTGCCAAGTCAACTTAAAGTTATCTTGCAATGAGTTAGCAAACTTTGTAATACACGTAACAATCTGGTAATAATAATATTATCTGCATAAAGAATAATATTTAGCATTGATAAGTCCCATCAGATGTCCTTTATGAATAAAGGGAAGAGAAATGGACATAATAATAATCCATGTGGTACTACCACTGAGGTTACAATAGGTTCGGAGTCTTTGGGGTCAGATGCCATAGTGAATGCTCTATGTTGTTGGTAGCTCTGAAACTACTTGTAGACTTCCTCAGAAAAGTAGCATTTTTTTTAATATTTTAAGGAGAATTTTGTGATTAACATACTCAAATGCTCTTTTAAGATCTATAAAAAGTGCACCAGTGAGTTTGTAATCATCTATGTTGTTCTATATGGTGTTAGTTAACAAAATAATTGCTGTTGAGGTTCTATATTAAAGACTACAGCCTTGTTAGTTGTCTGAGAGGATGGTATACTTGGAGATATATCCTTGAGTTCACTTATATACACTTTTCAAAGTGTTTAACTAAAGGATCTAGGTTGGCTATTGGTCTGTAGTCTTCAGTTGTTTTAAGGAGTGTAGTTGTTGGGGAGAGGAGTGACAGCTGCTCTCTAGAAGGAGTTTGACACTCTGAGCACAACAGTGCTAGACTGCAGATGTGAGTCAGGGGGCCAAGCAAGGTGGTCTATACCTAGACTGCAAAGCAGTTTGTGCATTGTACAGATCTGTGAAATAGAACTTTCACTTCAAAACCCTTAATGATGAACATGAACAGACATATTTTCATGCTCATCATTAATGTTTTCAAAGTGAAACCATTGCATAATGGTTGCACAGGGCCAGGCAGGGTTGTCTTAAAATAGAACATGAGTAGTATATGGTGGTTTTCTATGTTATGTTTTAAGTCATGTATAGTTAAAGGATGGATGTAGTCTGTCTTTTCTTTAATGTTTAAGATGTTGTGGCCTGACAACAATCTTACACTTTTCCAAAATGATTTTGGATTGTCAAGGTAAGACTGCTGATTCTTTCTACAATAGTAGGTTTTGGCTGTGCTGCTGGTAAGTTTTACTGTCTTTTTCAGGGGTACGTAGCACTCATGTTTGGCAGTATTTTGTGCTTCCAGCTTCCATTCTTTCCAGGATGTATCTCAACTTTTCATCAATCCAAGCTGTGGAAGTATCTTTGAGTTTTCTGGTTTTAAGTGGCTATAGTGTGATTTGTATGTAGGGCAAGGTGTTGTGGAACACTGTTACAAATTTCTCTGGACATGTAGAAGAGTAAAGAGAGCTTCAGTAAACATTACTAAGGTCACTCAGGTGGTCTCTTCCAAACAGTACCTTATCAGTTGAGTAGTTCGGTAGTTAATAGGTAGTTTCTTCAGTTTTAACTGACAAGTTGAGAGCACAGGGCAGTGATCATTTAAGATGTTAGGTTGAACTTTAAATGAGATACATTTTTCAAGGAAGTTTGCAATGACTATGTCAAAGAGTGAGCATTTATTGGTGGGAATACTAGTTGTGTGGGAATACTGTAAAGACTAAGTAGTGGTCAGCCTCTTCGCTAGGTGAATGGGGTCAGTTTATACATTACAGGACATAAACTGTTTTTGAAGCACACACTACTGCTGTTACTTTTCCTTCTGCGTCCAGCCATTTGGTCATGGTCCACTGTTTTGCCTTTATTACCAGGCTATGATTAGGCCACTCCTCTCTCCACTCCCTCCACCCAGGTTGGGATTATGCCACTCGTCTCTCCACTCCTTCCACCTAGGTTACCAAATATTTCAAGTACTTTCTATGCTTCAGGGACTCTCAGAATTATTTCTTGCTTAGAATTACACCAGCAAAAGTCATTTAGCTTTTTCATAATTTTCCAAACATTCCTTAATCATCTTTCTTTAGGGATTTGCTGTTTACTTTGTCTCTCTTCCTTTCAATCTCAGCTACTGTCTTCTTTTCTTCAGTCAAACAATTGGTTGACGCCTGTATTCTTCGTGCATTCTTCCATCTAATTCAATAATGGTACTTCTTCAGAGGGCTGTTCTCAGTATTTCTAGCTCTTTTCTGTGCTCACCCAAGCACTTACTCTGTCCTTCCATTTAATTATCCAAATAGTTCTGCTATTTAGTGTCTTTGTACTCCATATGTTTGTGTACAGTTTCACTCTGCGCCAGTCGCTATATCATGTTTTGAATTGTATTTATATATGTTGTTATCGGGTTGTCCACAATTGGGTTGCAGTCTGTTTCAAATACAGGCCGAGAAGCACACAGTGCACTTAAGTGACAGTTCAGTGTCAGAAATGGTAAATAGAATAACTGAGTCAAGCACAGGATTACAGCATGAAGCTTGCTAACAGCAAATCTCCTCAGTCCTCTGCACTTAACTACCAAACAACATATCTGCCATTATGTAAGTGCATTTTTATTGGATTCTCCACCAATTACTAACCCAAATCACGACTGGAACTGAGCTCTAACATATTGTACCTTTCCTATCACTAGATGCAGAATAAAGTATTCTAAGTGGACACTGGACATCTGGTTGATTGTTTCATCTCTTCTTTCTTTATATCATATTTGCAACTATATTCCACATTTGCTAAAAATATAAATGCAGATAACAACACTGTCAGAGTGTCAGCAGTTTGCACTTTACGTGTGGAAAAAAATAAGTAAACATTTTAATAAGTGTTGTGCCTAGACATAACTCTCTATTTTGCTTCTGTATTTAGTCTGCAATCTATGGCAATGATGTCACTCATTACCAATAGAAATGAGTTTGTTCCTAGCTGGTCTTAGCAATTAAGAGTTTTCTGTGTCTTTTCAATGAAAATAAATTACTGTTGATATACAACATGGTGGCAAACAAACCCTGGTGTTTCATATCACATTGTGTAACTCAGATATAAGCAACAGTAGAAATGTATTTTAGCCTGCTGACATGTTTCATTTGAACTGAGGTTCAAACACATTAAGGACAATCCACCGATGTCATTTATAAAACTTCCAGGCCTTAATAGACCGTAGGAATGGAGAGAAGTAACGGTATCTTGCTATTCACGTTTTTATATCATGCTTAGTGTTAGCAACAAATGTTGACATGCAGTTGCTTGTCTCTGTTCATTGTTTTTTTTTTTGTTGTTGTTTTTTTTCATTGTTGGTAAAATGGATAAGACAATTAGTTTATGTAAACTTCTCATACAAGATCACTGACAAGGCTAACCAAACATACAAAATAAATTTTAGCAATAATGGAAGTGACTTAAGGAGATATGTTTAAAATTAATTTGAAGTCTATGGAAGCATATAATTGCAGTAGTAAAAGGCAACACATAATCAAAGTAAAATCTCAGCATTTCAAGTTAAAGCATTCATAATTTAACAAGTTTATCAGATAGTAATTCACAAACTCTCTGAAACATCACAAAAGAAACAATACCTAACTTGTTAAATATCACGAAATATAATGCCATATAAAATTAGAAGAAGATACAAACAATGTATTTTACAAAAACAATAAATTATTTTATATAGCAATGAACTAAACAGGGTTATGGATTAAAAAGAAAAGTGCCAATTAGTAGTAAAACAGGTATTATTAACAGTTAGAAGTAATGTTAGTAGTAATAAATGACATTTGATAACATTGTGATAGCAAAAGCAATGTATTTCTGATAGCACAGTATACAGAAAAGTAGGCATAAACATAAAAAAGAAAAGGTACCACACAGGAGACCAGTAACCGAGATCCCATTTAGGTCTTTGAGGTGAATACCTAGAACAGTTGAGAAGAGGAAAGTGGAAGTACCTTAATTAATTCTTGGTGCATATCTAGCTTTAAATATTCCATTACAGAATGCTAAATTCCTTGCTTCAGTTTCACATCTCACATATTTATGGATCCAGGTATTTTTTTTCCCACTACCACATCTCTTTTTTTTTCACTATTTACTTTTACTGATTTTTCCATTTCAGCTGACAAGATAATTTCCAAATGACCTTTTGGACTTCCTCTTGTCCTTGTGAGACTTTTACTACTAATCAAGACCATGTAAAAGTAAAAAAGACAATAATATCACTGAGTTATCGAGAAAAAGAGGTAAGTAGAATTAGCTGTAATTTCTTGACAAGACTAGTGATGAGGGTTTTTTGAGAAATGCTTAAGGAAGGAGGGAGGGTAAATGATACAAGGTGAGAAATCTGAGGTGCTGAAGCAGTTCTTAATGAGCTTCAGAAACTTTTGATGAAGCAGGCCATAGACAAATTTCCAGAGAGAATATCTTTGTTTTAGCTCAAACTTAAAAGGAAACATCAGGGGACAAATACACCCTCTAACCCTCTGAAATATGGCAGAAAATATAGCCTCCTGAATAAACAGTAGGCCATAATTTTAAAAGTCAAGTTTTATGTTAACATTAACATTACAAACACAGATGGTCCAGTTGATTCTGGAAAGCGCATCATCCAATGATATGTTTTTTTCCCCTACAGAAGAAAGGTGTCTACCAGGAAAGAAAGATGGAAGGGAGTTAATAGTTTTGAACTACCTATAAAAATAAATATGGCAATGAATGTGAGGGTGTAGAATAGGATTGATAAAAGAAGCATTATGTCTACTAAGGGAACCAGAAAAAAAATGTCATAAAAGGAGTGGCCCCCAAGATGAAAGTTTTAGTGAATGAAGGATTGCATTAACTGGGCAAAATTTGGGAATAAACAAGTAATTTCAGAATGTATTAATAAGGTGAAGGACAGTAGACTATGCAGTAGGAGAAGAGGGATACAACAGTGGAAATATAAAGTTTGGTGGGATTATCTACAATAGTTTGACAAGATGCTTTGTGTTGTACACATTCAAGGAGGCATTAGAGGAAATAAAGTTGGACTGAAAGGAATGTTTAACAACAAAGGTAGTAGAACCTACAGGCCAAAGATCAGGCTTTTTTTTCAGAGGTTGGTGAACATTCCAAGAGAAGAGTCAGAGAGAGACCTGTCAGTTTCATTCAGGATGCAGAAACAGACAATATGTCTAGATGGTGCTGAGTTAACAAGGAATCAGGTTGATCTTTCTTTTTATTTATCCACAATGGTTAAAAGTAGGAGTACAGTCCACCTGAAGGAATATTAGTGAAGAAGGTGAAGTAGTGTAAAACGTATGAAGTTGGATTTATTTTCATGTGTATGAGCAGAAAGGTAGATGGATCTCCAAACTGGTTTGGGTTATAAGTATTTAGTACAGTAGGTTTGGATATTATCAGCTTAGATAGCAGGTTTCCAAGGACAGGCCTGTTGTGAGTTTAATGAGCAAACTGGGGGGAAAGAGAGCCAACAGAGCTAAATATAGATAGAAAAGGGGAAGTTATAAGGATGTAGAGATAGAAAAAGAGAAGTTATAAGGATGTGTAAGTCCAGCTTGGCAGTGTTTGTTTTTCAGGGAGCTGACACACAGGAATGGAACTGGTGATGGACTGTAGCAATCTGGGAGAAGGGAGTGACAGATAGAAAGAGTAAGACAGCATACCTCTCAACTATACCAAATTCCTTGGTATTTACCATTTTCTGAGGACAAAATAATGGGGTGGCAGAATTTTTGAGTGGCACCTTCAATTCCAGATTTTCTTCTTTATTTTTATTTACAATTTTAAGTTATGGGTGACGTCGTCACACATCACCACTGTATTCCACAACGTCATCAATGTGCAGGAGCACGCATGATGACATCAGCTTCGTGAGGCAGTGCCTAACTGCCTATCAGACTCAGAGACTTGGACAGGAGTTTTAAACTGTGAGTGGGGGTGATGTTGCTACCCAGGACCAGTATTCTGATTGTGACCATCAATGTTTTGTAGTTTATCTGATTTTGCTAAAATGCAACACCAAAAGTGAATGTCTGGCTTAGGGACGGACAAAGAACTGAGCGATTTACTGGATCTCAATGTGGCTGGTGAGAGCTGCCTTTGGAAATGTAGCATAATATAGCTCTAAATGTATCTGATTGATGCTACTGCAAATGTGAATACTGTACGGTAAGCTAAAATTTGAGTAAAGCATTACCCGTGGTAAATTTCTGCATGCTATTGTTTTGCTTAAGAAATTCTACTTTTTATTGTGTATGAATTTCTATATGTTTTTGATGTAGTGATGTTAAATTTAAATACCATTACTGTATGTAATACTGCTTTAGTAATTTTATTTTTTCTTACAGATCCAAAAATGTGACTTGGAAAATTACCCACCATTCATGGTGCTATGTTTTTATGTTTAGTCCATTTTTTGTAGTTTTACTTAGTTTAATTTTTCTTGTAATATATTAGGAATTTAGCCTTCACAGAATTCTTGTTGTTTTGTGTGTGATATTTTGACATGTGTCAAGGACAGACATGCACCCAGTAATTAACATGAAATTTGTAAGGAATCCTGATCGGTTTGTTTATTGTACTTCCAGCTGGAAATGTCATTACTTGGGATCCTGCACACAAGTAAAGCTATGTGTATGCACAGTGCAACATTTTACCTCCAAGCCAGGTGTCTATGCATAATCAGCTGCTCCCATAAAGATTCTTCAGGCTCTTACATATTCTATATATTCTGGTAAAGTACTCTGTGACATATGCTAATTCTAGTCTACTGTAGCTAAGCTGTCATACCATCTCTAAAAGACATTATTGCTTACCTCCTACCCAGCTTGCAATAAAATCATCCACCTGAAAACTGCTCATACTTAGAAAATCCAAACCCAGCAATCCTCATTCATTCTCATCATTTAGAACACTGCAGCTGGCAGCCCACATCCAAAAGTGGTGTACACACTGCAATGCAAGCTTGAGGTCCATGTCTAAATATTAGTGTAAACAAAATACAAAATGCTCCAGAACCACAAGTAGCTGTAACTATTTATGGCACTACAGATACTCATGGTTCTGGAGCATTTTGATTTTTTTTTATTACTGTTGTATTTGGTAAGTGCCATCGGATTTATACCCTAGGTACTTGTATTTTGCATTCTTTAATTCAAGTCTAAATAATCACAGGCTGCAGTGGGAAGGTCAATGCATAATCCTATTCCAGAGGCCAACAAGGCATTCTAAGAATCTGCAGTCACTGAAAAAAAATCCCTCAGCTCATTTAAGATGCAGCCAGGCAAGGAGAGGGTTAACACCCCACTGCACTACCAGCAGTGACAGCTAACCAGCAAACTCACTGAAAGTGTATACTGATGAACTCTAAGGGCTTGGTATCTGTAAGCCAATCAGCTGGAACCCAAATACACACAAAAAGCCCACACAGCCAACTTGCCAGCACACTTGTCACTGTTTCAGCCTTAAATGAGCATGTGCAGTGGTAGTGACTTATAGAGGGCTTGGCACTCACCTGCCTTATTCAGCAAGGCACTTTAGGAGGGTTCTATGTGTACTGGCATGGGTCACTGCCTTAGATCTTTGTACTATACAGAATTATTTGGAAACTGTAAAATATGTGCACAGATGTTATTAATCAAGTTTAATACATCACACTGCACACTCTGCAACCTGAACATTTATTTGTATCACTAGCCACATTACTAATGAATGTTTACAAAGAAAAAAAAAACAAGTACATCTATGAAAGTTGTGCAGTTCATATTTAAGGACACAATTACAACGCAGAAACAGTGCACAAGAAATAGACAAACATGCATGATCCAGATGTGACTCAGAAAACATTCTAAGAGTCAACAACCATATTCAGTAGCAGCATACCTCTCAGTCTCTCACAGCAAGAAATCTGGGCAAAGCCAAAAATAATGGTGGGACAATGGCCCAAAAAATAGGGACAGATTTTAAATATTGCTCCTGTAAACTCAGATAGTTGCTAGAATATTAGGTTTGGGATATGAAGTCTGAAATTCAAATATTTTCCATTATTTATTATTATTTAGTGACTTCAATTTTCATGTTGGTATCCCACAACTCCATTGGAGTGGGTGGAGTTACATGATTGTATATGCAAAATTTATGTTAATCAGCATCCTGATTTTTGGCCAGTTGTACCTACTTTTCATGGGCCTTTGTCTAGACGTTTGATGTTTCCAGGTTGAGAAGTATGTAAGACAGACAGGCACACAAAGAACTATTTATGTGTCAGCACGTATTATACAAGGCTTCACCTAAAACATTGTTTTTGTTTTAGGTTACTGTTGAATAAACACATACACCAAGCGGGTTATGCATAAGATAACAAGAATATTAAAAAAAATTCACGCATACATTGAGCCGAGCAAACTAACTGCTAGTTTATACATCACAAAACAAGACTAAGCATGGTGGAAAGAGTAGCAAGCAGCCTTTGATGGTATCCAGGAAGCTCTTTGCAAAATAAAAGCAGATACGTCTTCCTCCTGAAGCACGCTGACAGAGCATTACATGAAAACAGATGGCCTCCTGACCACAGGCGATGAGACCTGAGGCCTATACAAACTCAGGGCATGATGAATCACTTGGCCGCATATGCAGATAAACTACTGATTGCCCACTCTGTGATTTCTGTGTGAATCTGGCAGGAGCAAGGCTACACAGAGGTATGAATCACATCTGAGAAAAACACTTTAAAAATGGAATATGAGTACTTAGATAGGAAGCATATATGATCCCTATGAATCTTTCATATTTGATTAAAACAGTGCATTAATATCATTTAGAAGATAACGTTGGCTGTTGAAAGAAAAGAATAACTTCAAAATTAAATAAAAGGTGCCGCCCTGCACTGGATGGATTTCTGCCTGTAATACCAGGAACTTTAGTTTGGAAACGTTGTTGATGAATTTGTAGTAAATGAGGTTTTACCTCAATGAATTTCAAATCAGCGATCAGTGTTTGCTACTGAAAATCAGTACCATTGAGGTTTCTATCTGGGTATTGTCAGTGATGTGCTGTGTATGTGCATGTATGTGTTTTCACTTTTCTCTGTATAAGTGTATTGAGTTAGTATGTTTAAGTAAGAGGGTATGAGGCATTCCCCACATTAGGTCTTGCAGGGTGGTAACTGTTTTGCTTTGGGTTCAAACGTCAACCCCCTTTTCATCTAGGTGAATGTTCAATGAGTTGAGACTCATGGACATGTATCAGAACTGTCTGCAAACACATTCAGCTCATTGGAGAGCAGCTAAATTAAGTGCAATGTGCTACTCTCAAAAGCATGGGTCATCACACACAAAACTATTAGCAGGCTAATACAGCAGGTCTTTGGCTAATGAAGTTCGCAGGCGACTGCAAACTAGGTGCCATAACAGAATCACCTAATGATGTGGACATTCTACAAAGGGGCCTTACTGAGACTGATGCTTGCTGTCAAAGTCATGGCCTCAAGCTCAATGCCAAGAAGTGCATTGTCTTCCCTTTAGGAAAAACACTGTACCCATGAACTACCACATAGGCGGTAGCATACTAAACACCAAAAGTGTGATAAGAGACCTTAGGACACAGGTAGACAGTAGTCTCTCCTTTGATAAAACATAGCCACAGTAGTCAGGAAATCCTTCTATGTGGCACACCTCATCACAAAGGGGTTTACCACCAGAAAAAAAGAGGTCATTGTTCTTCTCTACTCATCCTTCATCAGAACCACTGTAGAGTATAACGCCCTGTTTGGCATGTACCTTGCAAGATATCCACAAGGCCACAGAAATACCTCACTAAGAGGATTACTGGCCTCAAACAGATGCCATATGCAGACCATCTCAAAAAACTCCAGCTCTACTCCATCGCTTATCACCTACTCAGATGCGACCTCTGCCTAACATACAAAGCCATGTCAAACCCAGATCTGTTGGACAGAGTACACTAAAAAAAAACCCAATCCCTCCGAGCCACACACTCCAGGGACCTAAACCTCACCACCACAATAAACAGGACATGCTGGAGGGATAGATTCCTGTCCCAGAGACTTCCCATGCTGTGGAACAGACTACCCATTCATGTCAAGCAAAGCTCCTCATTAGCCCTCTTTAAGAAAAATCTCGACAATTGGATGGGAAATAAGAATATCACCCTGTGGATCACTTCTGTGGCTCTGCTAGACAGGGGCACAGGAAAATAACTTTCTTGGGTGGCGAAAGCCAGGGAACTTTTCTGGCTAGGCTTATATAGGCCCCAGAGCTGATAGCCTAGCACCTACCTATGAACCTATGATATATGAAGAACTTTGCTTTCTAACCATACTGTTCATAAATCAACTATAAGAGGCAGAAGGTGTGTGTGTGTGTGTGTGTGTGTGTGTGTGTGTGTGTGTGTGTGTGTGTGTGTGTGTGTGTGTGTGTGTGTGTGTGTGTGTGTGTGTGTGTGTGTGTGTGTGTGTGTGTGTGTGTGTGTGTGTGTGTGTGTGTGTGTGTGTGTGTGTGTGTGTGTGTGTGTGTGTGTGTGTGCTCAAGCATGCACATCAGGTCTATGTGTGCATGTCCACAATAATACACGTGAACTCCTGCCAGCAGTTACTTTTTTATTCACTTCTTTAGTGAATATACTGACTACACATATGTGCCAGTTTTCAAAGCTAATCAAGGATATTGCCTATCCTCTGGAATGAACATTCAGCTACATGGTAAGCACCTTCACCATGCAGAACTTTACTTTCCTTGTTTGACCTTCAGAAGTAGCTCCCCTTTCTCTTGGAAGCTAGGAGCTGGGACAGCAGAATTTATCTGTCAGAATGGTCATGGGAAGAGTTACTAACCTCTGCTGCCATGAGCAGGAGAACTGATGCACTTATTATGTTGTATATCAGATGTCATGCTGCACAGTGAGAAACTACATAGTGGCAAGTGACTGTTTGGCTGTTATTTGGGATATGTTATAGGGGAACTGATGTTTATGGAATCAGACTTGATTTTAAGCTATATGTTTGTGTGTTTATAGCCAAACAATCCAATTAAGCTGTACTGATAATGTCCGAAAAAGACTGAAACATGACATCTCTACAGCTAGTGTGGTTTGGTTTATTGGCCTGAATGTATCCAAAAAGACTTAGAAAGTAAAACGATCATGGGCATTTAGAAGCCACATACTCAAAACACTGGTATGGCTTTGAGGGTCATTTGCATACATCCCATGGGTGTCCACTACAGGAGGTTTAGGATATTACATGGCAAACACTTAAGCATGGCTGGGCCATTCTTGCCGTTTTTAATGAATGGTTTGTCTGTGTGACCTTTTTACCCTTTGGTTTGGCTGGTATTTGGAATATTTTGCAAGTACCTTAATTTTTTCTGGACATCAGCCTTGGTTTTAAGTTCTATGTTTCTAAAGTATAACCAAACAATCCACTTATTTTGTCCTGATTAGGTAAGGAAAGCTAAAACATGGCATGCCTACAGCTAGTGGGTTTTGTTTTGAATGTACCCATAAAAACTTAAAAAGTAGAAATTCATGGGTAAAAACATGTAACTCAAATACTGTTATGTCCTTAAAGGGTCATTTGCATATATCCCATGATCCCATGATATTGAAGGTATTACATAATGAAGAGAGTAGCTTAACTGGGCCTTTCTTGCAGCTTTTACTGAATGGTTTGTCTGTGTCAACATTCTACTCTTTAGTTTGGAGCATACACACACACACACACACACACACACACAAACACACACATATATATATATATATATATATATATATATATATATATATATATATTTATATATGGATTCACTTTATAATCTCGAAATACTAAAATATCGAATTTTAGTATCTCGCGACTATAAAGCCGAAAATTCAAAAACCGACAACCCACAACCGCGAAATTCAAAATTGCAATCATACACATAGACACACCACCACACAAGTAAGCACAAACACACCTACCTAACTACACTACAACAAACAAAACAACACACACAAACACAATATAACACACAAACACACCGACCCTACCTATAAGAAGGGGACAAGTGCCCCTGCACCCCCATGTGGGAGGCTGCGCCCCCCCACACACCCCTACTTATATATATATATATATATATATACATATATACACAGCTGTTGACCATCTCTTTAGTTGACCAAGTGCAGTTGACTAAACAGATGTAAGAAAACTTTAGATAAAAAGCACTGTACCTGTATATATATATATATATATACATATACAGGTACAGTGCTTTTTATCGAAATACCTCTGTGTGTTTGTGTGTGTGTGTGTGTGTGTGTGTGTGTGTGTGTGTGTGTGTGTGTGTGTCTATGTGCATGTATATGTGTCTGTGTCTATGTGTATGCATATGTGTCTGTGTGTGTGTTTGAACATGTGCATTTGTGTTGGGGAGTGCATAAGGGAGGTGTCTATGTGATGCATGGACCTCCAGCTGTGACAACAGTAGCAAAGTGTGTGTTAACATTTGTGGTGATACCAAGCAATTTGCTGACATGCAAAGTACTTGATAATGAGGTCTTTTCTCATTACTTCTAACATGTCTCTGACTTTCTAGGTTTTGTGGTAGTGTTAAAAGCCCCCTTTTGCCAAAGCTTTACCACTTGTGGTTAGCGTTTTTTGAATATGGAACTATAAATACGTTTTCTCCTTATCTTTATTGACACTTGCAAATGTTGTTTATAAAATATGCATGTAAATATACATCATGTGTATCTGACAACTCTTAACAGCCCACCATCAACCCATTTGCATATTTAGAAAGTATCTAGAGCTATCCATACAGTTATGTTTTATAACAGGAAATATTTCCTGCTAAGCTTGAATTCCATATTCCTAAAACAAAGTCAGATATTCAGCACCACGGACAGCTAAAATGCCTGCCGCTACCACTGGCAGACAAATGTAATTTTCTCTTTGTTCAGCCACAGAAGTTTATACTTCAAAGAAAAAAAATGCCTAGTGTGAAGGATATATTTACGTTTTCTTAAGCTCTTCCATTTCCTATATCTATTTCAAGTTTATGGGGTCAAAGCATACTCTGGCAAGCGCTGAACAACAAGACAAACAGTCTTAAATGGGAAGGCGCACCACTGTAAGGCATGTACAAAGGGCCTGCTCAAAAATAGCTATAGTAAACTATGTAAAAACATCATGCCAAGAAACAGCCTTGCAATTTGCTTATTAAATACTGAATGGAGTCAGAATATAAAAACTGTATTCCAAGAAACAGCCATGTTGTTTGCTTGTAAATAATGAAATGAGGCAACGTCCTGCAAATATACTGAAATACATTTAAATATATAAAATCAAAGTTAGAAAAAAGTCATTATTGTCAACTGAAAGCCAACTTTCCATGATTACAACTTACTTTTAAGTTAAATCCAAAACACATTTCTCGGCATGAACAAACACAGACACACACACACACACACACACACACACACACACACACACACACACACACACACACACGAGTGTGTGTTTGCATACATGCTTGAAAATATTTCCCTCTGAATTCCATGAAGGGGCTCTTACTTTGAAGTTTACATTGACAAAATTGACTTCTGCTGGTCTAGGTAGAAAGCAATTCCAAATAATGACTTCTCTGCTTTTGCGGCCTTCAAATGTAGTAATCCACCAAGCAACTAACAGCATCAACAACCAAGATACAGAAAAGTTAGGCATTTATAATAACTGCAGCAAGTAATAAAATTAAGCTGTGAAATTACTCATTTAATTTTGCACTCTGTAACACAGAAGAACATTTAATGTTAGTGGAATACCAAGGAATATGTTAAAAAGGTATGCGTGTCATGTCTTAGAATAACATATGTGGGTGAGGAAGACTATATTTAACTCAGGGCTGCCCAGAAACTGACAGTGTGTGCACTCTGGATCTTAATGTGCAACCCAAGAAAGGATAAAAAATGTTCAGAATAAAGCACATGCTTAGGAACAGATGGCCTTTGTTCACATAAACTGCTACAATAATTTGTACAATAAATTGACAACCACCCTCTTCCCACTTGAACAAGATTTTTGCTGTGTTTGAAATAAGAATTCAGAAAAGTTAACAACTTGCTTCTATATGTAGGCTTTTTTATTGCTTCAGGTTTGCAAAATACAGATCGATGAAGTAACCTACTATGATTCCTGTTACTCATTTTTACTGATCCAAAGTGTGAATAGAGCAATGTTTGTCCTCCATACATGCAGATTTTTAATTTAAGCACCTTTGGTATAAATCTTTGTTTTCATGCTGCAATGACAACTTATGCTAAGCAGTACTGCTCACTTAGTGAAGGAAAGTTGAACAGATTGGTATTCTGTTTAATAATACTGCAGTATATATAAAATTGCTGGAACTAATTTAAAATCCGATGCATAGTGTACAAACTAACTACAAACCTATTAATCTAAGGACTAAAGGATGTTATTCTCTCAAGTGAATTTGCTTCTTTTGGATAATCAACTGACATGCTACTGCTTCTAAGGAAACTAAAACCTCTATAAGAAATGGAGCAGCAAATTTGTACGAATATGTTTTCTTCTCAGGGTTGGCTCTGCTTCCTCTGCGATAATGAAAAAGATAAAGAGGATATTAGAAAAGGACTGAATAACTGGTTAGAATACTGCACATAAAGTGATCCTGTACAATCACCATCTGTTCTCCATTTTCATGGAGGCCCAGGGAAAAAAGCTACACAAAGAAAAGAACAATATATATATATATATATATATATATATATATATATATATATCTGTATATACATAGGTGAAAACTGTCAAGACAATATCATGCCATTGGCAACTGAATTTGCCCAAAAAAAACAAAAGAAAGACTATAAGGTGAAGGACCAGATGACAAGGCAAGAAATGTGGAAAATGCATAAATATAGTTGCAAGTTTAGAAAACTTCTGGAAGAACTTCATGTTGATCTGGAACAAATGCAGGAATGGTTAAGAAGAGATGAATTCTAACCAAGAGAAGAATGGTTAATATTGGTGGCACAAGATAGTGGGCTACATACACGTTGGTTGCAAAGTCCATTGCACATGTGGGAGAAACAGACAAATGTAGGTTTTGTAAAACAGAATTGAAAACAGTTACACACCTCATTGCTGGTTACGACATAATAATAGCTCAAATGATGTAGTGGTACATTTCTCTGACTATGGAGTACAGCTCCCTGGATTCAAGATTTGGTAGGGCTGATTATTTTCCAAGTTGAGATAGTGTAGTGGTTACAATCCTGGCTTTACATGCAGACATTCACGGTTCGAGTACCATGACAGGCAAGTAATGGCAGAAGGACTGTATACTGAAAGGCATAATAATGTGGCGAGACTGTTGCACTGGGGATTGTACAAACATTATGATAATTAAGTGGCTGAAAAACACTGGAAACATGAGCCATAAGGCATCATATAAAATGATGAAGTCTATATCACATGGGATCATCCATTACCAACAGTTCAAAAGATAGATGCTAGAAAACTGGATGTAGTGGTCCAAAAAATGAAGACAAAAGTAGCATTGATCATTGAAATCACCACACCCAGTGACTACAGTGCCCTGCATACAGAGAGAGACAAAGTCATAAAATATCAGGATTTCCAAGCAGAAATTAGAGCAATGTGGAAGAAAGATGCCCAGATAGTTCAGGTCTTATAGAAAAAGAGTCTACAATCATATTTAGATATGCTACTAATACATGTAATCCCATACGAATTGCCAGAAGGAGTCATTACTGGGCACAATCCGGGTGCTGCGAAGAGCACTTTTGGATGACATCAAAGAGTGAAACAATACTAATTTCATGAACTTTAATTGTACTTTGACTAGGGATGAAGTCCATTCCCGTCATGGTATTAAAAACCCAAAGGATTTGGAGAAATTAAAAAAAGTGAAAACTGTCATAATATTATAACATACTTTAAATACAAACATTAATACACGTGACATTTAGAATAATACACATATACCAACAGTAAAAAAAAATAAATACAATATCCATGTAACACTGAAATGTGTTGACATGTTATAAGTGCATGAGTTTATTATTTACTCATAAAGCAAATGCCAGAGTGGAGCATTCAAACTGTGGATTAGGAGGGGGAGAGGAAGGGATGAGAGAGTGAGAGAAAAAACAGTAGTTTTTAGAGGTAATAAGCAGAGTAGATATGGTAAAAAGGAGAAATAAAGAGTAAAAAACAATATTAAAAGGAAGGGAAATGAGAGTAAGAGTTATAGAAATAGAGAAGTCCTATTTACAAAAATCAGATTAATGCATAGTTCAATTGCTTCATACTGCATTTTGCAAAGCTTGTTTTTGTATTTTAAACCTCATTATATATTCTACCACAACAGTGAATGGAATGAAGATGTTATCAAAAAAATGAATGAATATGTATAATATATATGGAGGGGATAACATTTCGTATCTACCTGCATTTATGAAGTAAAGAAAAGAAATGCTTATACTGTAAATTGCAAGTAAAAATATTATAAAAGAACAGGGGAAAACTTCAGCAACTTAATTTTAAGACCCCACATTGTGAACAGCACACTGCATTGTAATACCCAACTATGAGGTGCCAGTCATTGTATACAATCACCATTTGAAGATTTATAAAAAAATATTTATATCTAAAAAGTGATAGCCTTTGCATTTGTAATGTGGCTTCTAGAAATTATTATGTTGTAAGTAATAGGTGAAAGCATTGAAAAGCCACAAGCCTTACAAAGAAACATTCATATAAATTATTTTGTGATGTGTCTTATACTGTTTTTTTTTTTTTTCATATAGCCCAGATTCCCTGTTAAAAAGATCTACAAATCGATAAATAGAACATAAACACAGTTTGATACCTGCTTTATGTTATTCAAGTCATGGGAAACAGGAGACAATTTTACCACTCGACTGTAATAAAGCAGAGAAATGATCCTTGATGGGATGGTAGCCTATCTCAGGACACACATACTCATTTAAACATGTATGGCCAATGAGGGGACCTCCAATTCACCAATGTAAATTTTTTATGATATCTGAGAAAAGGAAGCCCCTAGCAAAATCCTATATTGATACAGGAGGGACATATAGACATGTATACTCGGCACAGAAGGAACAACAGCCAGGAAATGAACCAACCAACCAATAACTGCAAGGCAGCAACACAGTGCTGCCTGTAAAACTTTGGTAAATCTCAGCAATCAGGGTGACATTTTCAACACGGTCACCTCATGAATCATGGCACATTTCTACCAGAGAAGGCATTGCCAATTTGAGAAATAGCTCTACAATGACAGAGACAATATTTGTGACATAGTTTCCCACAGATACTACACTGGCAAAGTTTGTGCCATTTTATTAAAAAAAATTGTCACATGCCCATAAGCAGTTAAAACAAAAAATATGTCTTTCATTTGGAAATAAACCTGGCTTGCATTTTTAGATAACAGTCTTGCCAGGAAGGTTGTAGGATGGCAGGTTTTCAGTGAAAGGTGAGTACAGTGTACATAAGACTGCACTATATCTCTCTGTTTCAGTGTATTAAAAATATAAAACAACACACCAACACACACCACAGTTTAGGGCAGCCAGTCAAATACTTTGCTTGTCAGGAAAGCTGACTTCCCAGAGAAAACCCATGCAGGCATGGAGGAAACATGTACATTTCATGCAAACAAGACCAAAGGTCAGGATTGAACCCCACATCAGACAATGTGAGACATAGACTTAACCATGTGGCTCAGTATTCAGACTATAACTGAGATGTGAGTAATGATAAACAATCAACCCTTGGAAAAAGTAACAGTCGAAGCTATAAAAGGCTGAGGCAGTAGCCTAATGTTTGTAGGTTTCAAGTTCATCGATCTGATAACAAAAATTCTAGACATGTCCATTCTGTAGCTATAGACTGTATGTCTATATTATAATTTAATGGCAATTTATACTTTTGGAGATTCTTATCAGAATATAGTATTAGTGTCATGAATAGTTCTAACTAATAGAAGTCTAATGTTCAGAAAATGTGGCTCTGCTTACTCTTTTTAGAATCATGGCACCATATGATTAATCGAGATACATATAAGCAAATGTGAAAATAAATCTAGAAATTCATAGTAAACATAATTTAGGTATTTGCTCCTTCTGGTCTGCTTGTAAACAAGTATATTTATACTCATTATATTATACAGATGGTTAACATTATGAAATTCTAACAAGCTTCATCTTGTATTTGAGTATCTTAGCCCATATTTGTATACTATGTGACTCCAGGTAACTTACAGACCTGGATCAGTGCCACTGTGCTGTTCATGAAAACAAACTTGTGCCAAGTGGGAATTAGCTGGTTAACAAATATATAAAAACACAAGGATTGTTTTTGCAATGTATTTCTTTACGTCGCCTGTAATCCTAGTCCTGGAGACTGTTCTGGTGTGGGCACATCTGTTTACTGGAATTTATTACTTTGAAGAAGGTTTTACAAATCGTTCAGTAGGATAAGTGCTACTTGGCATCTGAGAAT